>NW_007727979.1:11542-78888 GCF_000696425.1 Galeopterus variegatus
GGGAGACCAGACTGCCATCTAATGCCTGGTAACTACATTGATCTCTTTCACATGAGTCAGTGCTCAGGATTAGTAGTGGTGACTATTAAACAGGATATTAAACTGGTCAGCTTTAGTGAAGATATATATAAGTTGTTAAACTCATGTGTGATTCCATCACTGCTTCCAGGCCTATTTTGATAAAAGCTCAATGACAAAGCACTGAGGTAACCGTAAAAAGTAAAAATATTCTCACACTCTGAGCACATCCCATGAAGTCCATCTATACATGACTTCCCCAAACCATTTTTTCATCAAGTTCATGAATACCACTTCCACTTAATTTTGTACATGCTAATCATTCAGATTATGATGAGCAATTTAGGTCACATGGTAACTAAATAAGCAGTCACCATGCATTTAGTCCCTACAATGGCCCCTTAGCAATTAAAGATCTATTTGTTAAAAGGGTAATCACTACTTTGCCTCAAAATCCTAAGGGCTACCACTAATACTTTCCTTTGAGTGTTTACCACTGTTTCTGTATATCTTGGTCTGCCACAGCTGATGTGAACAAATTGTATGTGCTAGGTCACAGAGGCCAAGTTTAAGAATTACTCGTATTATAGTCTGACTAAGAGGAAGAGCCTTTTCTTTCTCAAGATTGGGTTCCCTGAGAAAGAGACTCTGAGATGGAATAATGTTAATGGAAATTCTAACAGGATCATCACTTAGGACTAAAGGCCAGAAAGATTGAGTGAAAGGAGAAAGTGCCCAAGGGCCTCAGCAAAGACTATCAAGAGCTATGGAACTGAGATCATTTTTCATATTGCCCTAAATCAAAGCAAAGGAACTGGACCATCATAAATCTGCATTACTGGTCATTGTTTGTGAGTTGTATAATAAAAGAGGTATGATACTGAGAATGACAGCTCTTCTCAAAGTGATGAATTCCTAAAGAGAAACTCAGCTAAAAGCTGTCAGCCTCCAGAATTCCCAGCAAATGGGGCATATAATGTGTCAGTCTTGACAGTGGTGAGGGTTCTGGGTGCCACAACATAACATCCACCAAAGTCCAAACATTATTCTTCTTATTCAGAAACGAGTTCCTCTATCATTCTGGTGAGCATTTTTCATGAATCTTTGAAAAGAAAGGTTAATGGGGTTCTGTTTCTGGTCTTCAGGCCAATAGTAATATTCATTGTCCCCATTTTCTACTGCTCATTCTAGATTCACCTCATCTTTGGCTAGCACCTCTGGCAACCAACATGACTTAGACTCAGACTCTCATTTCTGAAGCATCTGATTTAATAATCAAGTTACCATTCCTTTATCAGGCTGTAGCTACTGGCCCTGTCCATTTACCATAAAATAAATAAGATATTGCCAAGAAACATCCAAGTGTATCTCCTAGGTACAAAATATTCTTCACTGCTCACTGCATAACAGAAACCCTTCCTCATTCTGATGATCAGGGTCAAACACCATTGCCAGATGGTGACTAGCACAAGGTTACTGAAGTCATCAGGTAGTAGTTGTAGTTGATGAGAATTTTTCAGTGTCCCTTCATAGAAGCATTCTCCCTCTGGAACCAGAATCTCTAAACCTGCAGAGCCCAAAGTAATAGGAATGAGAAGCAAAATTCTTTAAGTAGGTCTCTAGACACATGTATTCTACTTATCACGGACACAGACGAATATAATGATCATAGGTTTAGGATGAATAGTGCACCTGATATTGCAGATTGTGATCTCCAAGTGAGCACCTCAATCATGCATTAACACATGTCATTTCATTTTTCTATTAGGCTGGCAGCTTTTAGGTGTTGCACGTGTGATAGTACTAGTGGGACTCATCTTCATGTGCCTAACACTACATCTCCTTTGCTCTAAAACTGATCCCTTGCTCAGGTCCAATATTATGTTTTATCTTGTGTTGCTGCTGCTTGATTAAACAGTCTATCCATCCTCAGATAATAGTGCTTTTTGAGTCTCTATAAGCAAGAAGATCGTACTCGTACCCCCAAAGTACATTGATTTTAGTGAAGATAAATTGTACAATGAAGATAAAATTACTACCTCTTTTGCTTCATAAAATGTGGAAGCAGTTCATGTAGATAATCTGTCATTGGGTAAGTTGTTGGACTCCTTAAGGGTGTCTATAGTCCAAAGAGTCTTATCAGATATTGTGCTTCTGTCTTACAGGGGAGAGTTGTGAGATGCAATTGTATATCCTTATTTTATTTTACTTTTTTTTTTTTTTTTCCTTTTTGTCTTTTTTCATGTCTGGCAACGGACCGCAACCCTCAGCGTTGCACCCGCACCTCGCTCAGCCAGTGAGCGGGAACCGGTCTGTATGTGGGATCCGAACCCTCGGTGGGAGCACCACCGCACTCCCAAACGGCGCACTGTAGCAGTGCGCCACCGGGCCGGCCCTGTATATCCTTATTTTAAAGGGGGTATCTCAGCATCCCTCTAAAATGTTATTGTTGTGATGGGATTCTGAATCTTCATAGGGTTTATCTTTCACCCTCTGGGGTATCTTTGTCTCATCAACATTCCTGTATACCTGCCACTTATGGCTTAACCTGATTAACATGATGTCATAAACATGGTATATCAAGTGATGTTCCACAGACTGGACATTTTAGACCTCTTTGGACTTATGAAAGGAGGCAGGAGAATTAACAATCTTTTGGAGAAAGAGCAAAGACATATTTTATGTCTATGTTAAGTGAAGGTAAACTGTTTCTGATTCTCCATTCTAACAGCAGTGGAAAATAATGTATTTGCCATATCAGTGGCCACATATATTGGACCAGAGCTGTGTTCATCACTCTAGCTAAATAGCACTACCAGCATGTGAAGTAGGGTCTACCCACTTGAGTTTGAGGTAATCCGTGGTGATGATATAGGATCTGTTTGGCTTTTGTAGGGCCAGATTGGTAAATTTAAATTATATGTATTTAGAACCATTGGCTCTCTATCTTTTTGTTTTAAGAGCAGTACTGATCTGCAATATCATATTTTATTTATTTTCCGGTCTGAGGGAGGATGGGTACACCTGTTTCACAGACTTCCATTTGGCCTTCTCTTTTACAATAGCTCTTATCCCACGGGTGGAAAAATTAATTTTGAGGTTCTATCCCATTTCAACTATACTTTCAGGGACTAGAAAAAATGACCAGTGATAGTTCCGTGGGTCCAGTGGACTCACTGTGAGCTAGATTTCAGCCAGTATTTTATTTGTTTCCTGTATTCTACCTGTCCCTACCCTAGAGGGGTCTCTGTGATTAGGTTAGAAACATTGGGCATTAATGTCAACTTAGACAATGTGTCCAACAATTTTTAATATAATTGTGCATTACACTTTTCCCAGTGCGTAGTTCTCAAGTAAGTGGCTATTTTTCCTTTGGGGAAGGACTGGGAATGAGTTTTATAAATACTTGTCAAAATACTGTAAAGTGTTTACCTCCCGAGGACACAAGCTCTCTATCCATGTGTAGATTACAATATTTAAAACTGATTCAAATATGGAAACTGGGCAAGGGATTGTGACATTATTTGTATAGTCATTTCAGTAATTTCACAGCATTGTGTAGCCATCACTATTACCTAGTTCAAGAACAGTTTTACTACTCTGTAAATAAAACCTCTACTCATTAGCGGTCATTCCCTGTTTTCACTCTCCCAAGCCCCTGGCTGACAATAATCTACTTCCTGTCAATATGGTTTTGCCTATTCTGGACATGCAATATAAATATAATCATGGATTATGGAGCCTTTTTGTTTCTGACTTCTTTCATTTACTTTAATATCTTCAAAGTTCATACATGTCATAGCATGTATCAATACTTATTTTTTATGGCTAAATAATATTCCGTTTAATGAATATGCCATATTTTGCTTATCTGTTAACCATTTGATGGTCATTTAGGTTGTTTCCATTTTTTAACTATTGTGAATAATGCTGCTGTAAACGTTCATCACATATATGCATGTTTTTTTGTGGTCATACATTTTTAATTTTCATGAGTGTATCTACAAGAATGGAACTGCTGGGCCATATGGCAACTCTACAGTTAATGTACTACTAAAATGCCAAACTGTTTTTCAAAATGTCTGCACTATTTTAGCAATCCACCATCAGTATATAAATGTTTCAATTTCCCCACCTCATCACAAGCACTTGTTATAGCCTGTCTTTATTTTAGCCATCATAGTGTATGTGAAGTTGTCTCTCATTATGGTTTTATTTAAATTTTACTAATGACTAATGATGTAGTGAAAGATTTTTCATGTGCTATTAGCTGCCTGTAACTCTTGTTTGGACAAATGTCTATTCATATCTTTTGGCCGTTTTGAAATCGGGTTATTATTTGTTCTTTTATTTTTGAATTGTAAGGGTTGATTGTATCTTTGGGGTGTAAGTCCCTTATAAGGTATACGATTTGCAAATAATTTTTTTTCTATTCTGTAGGTTATTCTTTTATAGTCTTGTTGGTATCATTTGAAACATTTTAATTTTGATAAATTCCAATTTATCGATTAGTTTTTTCTCTGGTCCTTTTAGTGTGATATCTAAGAAATCATTTCCTTATCCAAAGTCATAAAAAGTTACTCATATTTTCTTTTAAAAGTTTTATTGTTTTTTCTGTTATATTTAGATTGTTGATCCATTTTGAATTAACTTTTGCATATGGTGTGAATCATGGGTTCAACTTCGTTCTTTTGCATGTGGGTATCCAGTTGTCACAGCAATATTTATTGAAAAGACTTTTTTTTTCCCAATTCAATTCTCTTGGTATACTGGTCAAAAATCAATCGACCAAAAACATAACTGAGTATTTGTAAGCTCTAAATTCTATTCTATTCCATTATGTCTAGACAGTATGTCTAGACATGCTGTCATGGTTACTGTGCCTTTAAGTAAGTTTTAATTTGGAACTTGTGAATCCTCCAGCTTTGATCTATATTTTCAATATTGTTTTGGCTACTCTAGGTCTCTTGCATTTCAATATGAACTATAGAATAACCATGACAATTTCTACAAAAGTGGCATTTTGGAATTGTATGAGATTTCATTAAATCTGTAGGTCATTTGAGGGAGTACTGTCATCTTAAGAATGCTAAATCTTTCAGTCCAAAAACACAGAGGTCTTTCAATTTACTGAGGTCTTCTTTATTTTATTTGACAGTATTTTATGGCTTTCAGTGTATGAGTTTTGCCCTTCTTTTGTTAAACTTTTACTGTTGGATTCTTTTGGAAGCTGTGGTAAATGACATTGCTTGCTTAATTTCATTTTTGGATTACTTTTAGTGTATAGAAATACAATTTTTAAATCTGGATCTTCCGTATTGATCTTGCTGAACATGTTCATTAGTTCTATTCATATTTGTATGTGCATGAATTCCTCAGGATTTTCTACACACAAAATCATGTCATCTGCAAACAGAAAAAAATTTACTTACTACTTTACATTTCTGAGGTCATTTTTTTTTCTTTTTGTTCCCTAAGTTTTGTGGCTAGAATGTCCAGTACAATGTTGAATAGAAATGATGAAAGTAGATACCTTTGTCTTATTCTTGATTTTAGGGAGAAAGTACTCAGTCCCCCATCATTAAGTATAATGTTAGCTGTGAGGTTTTAGTGAATGGCCTTTATCAGGTTGAAGTTTCCTTCTATTGCTAGTTTGTGGAGTGTTTTCTTTCATCATGAAAGGTTACTCTTATTTCTCAAATGCTTTTTCCATGTCTATTGAAATGGTTGTGTGGTTTCTGTATTTCATTTTATTTATGTGTTATATTACATTTGTTTTTATATGTTAATGCAAACTTGCATTTTTGAGATAAATTCCACTGTATCAAAGTGCAGAATCTTTTTTTCTTATGTTGATAAATTTAGTTTGCTAGTATTTTGCTGATTTTTTTTTTCATCTATAGTCATATGGAATATAGGCTTTCATTTTGATTTTCTTGTTATATCATTGTCTGGTTTTGGTATCAGGGTAATGCTGGCTTCATTGAATGAGTTAGGAATGTTTTCTCCTCTATTAATTTTGGAAAAATTTTCAGAGATGGTGTTAACTTTTCTTTAAATATTTAATAAAATTTATCAATGAAGTCCATCTTCCTAATTAAATCTATTCACTTTTTATAGATTTATTCTGACTTTCTATTTCTTCTTGGGTCAGTTTTGATAATTTGTGTCTTTCTAGGAATGTGTTCATTTCATACAGATTAATTTGTTAGCATATGCCTGTTCATAGTATTTCCATATAATTCTATATTTTTCTAATTTTAGTAGTAATGTATCCCTTTCAGTTGCTTATTTTAGTAATTTGAGTCTTCTTACTTTTTTTCTTAGTCAGTCTAGCTGAAGCTCTGTCCATTTTATACATTTTTTGAAAAAAACAACATTTGGTTAAATTTATTGTCTCTATTGTTATTCTATTCTTCAGTTTATTAATTTTCACTCTAATTTTTACTATTTTTCCTTCTGCTGGTTATGTTTGGTTTATTCTTCTTTTTACATTGTTATAAATTGTAAGGTTAGATTCTTGATTTGATGTCTTTTATTTATTTTAAATATTTAATTGAAAAATAAAGCTTTAATATATTCAAGTCATACAATGTGATAATTTGATACACATGTGCATTGTGTAATGATTGCCACAATTAAATCAAATAATTAATTAACCTTTCCACCTTCTCTAGTCTTTCATGAGTAGGTTATGTGACTTAATTCTAGCTGTTTTTATGGTGAGTAGCTGAAAAAAGAGGATTATTGCTAGGTAATCATAAGATATCTTGGAGGTCAGAGGTAAGGAATAGCACTAACTTTTAACAAGGAGGAGTGGAGCCTCACGATTTGAGTGTGTGTGGGGAGGGGGACCAAAGGTCTACTTCTGTGTACGCAGAGGATATGGAATATTCAGATGCAAGTGTTTTATTTTTTTGTTTGTTTTGTTTTTTTTTACTGTATCCGACCCTGATGTCTTGAATCAGTCTTACAGTTTGTGGCACAGAATTGTAGTAGTTTTTCCCACTGCCCAGGTATTTTACTTGTAGTTACCTCATGGTCAATTAACCACTTATATATTCTTGTGCGCCAGTCTATCTTGATCAACCCTCAGTCTTTGTTGTTTATTACCACTATTAGTTGCCTCTTCCAATTAAGTGTTGATACTTAGCTTCCACTACTCTATAGTCACATTATCTTTCCCTGATACTTAGTTATCTATTGTTGCATAACAGCTTACCCTAACATTTAGTGGCTTAGAACAGCAGACATTTAATATCTCATACATTTTATCTGAGTTATGTATTCAGGAGCAGTTTAGCTGGGGGATTCTAGCATGGAGAATCTCATGATGTTACACTCAGATTGTCAGCTGAAGTTGTGGCCATCTGAAGATTTGACTGGGGCTGGAGAATCTGCGTCTATGGTGGCTCACTTACAACCCTATCAACTAGTCTTGTTCACTGGGAGGAGGGCTTAGTTCAACACCACTTCTATATTTCCAAAGGCTGCCTGAATGCATGGCATTGTAGCTGGCCTCCATCTGAGCTAATGTTCCAGAATCACAATGGAAAAGTCACAATGTCTTTTATAACTTATCCTCAGAAGTCACACCTCATCATTTCTGCAATAACTGATTGGTTAGAAAGTTCAGCTCTATTTAATGTGTAAGGGGATTTTAGAGCATCATGAATCTCAGGAGATGAGAATCACTTTTAAGGCTGGCTATCATACCTGACTACAAAAGACAGAGATACTAGTAATTTTAAGAATGCTGGTGATCACAAACCAATATTTTCCTTAATGCAATTATGAATGAATTATCTTCTGTTCTCACTTAAGAGACATTCTCATTTGGTGAGTAAATTCACATGATTAATAAAACACTACAATATTCTTATTCCACTGTTTTATGTGTTCTTCTAAATAAGAGGTTGGCAAACTATAATGCAGTCCATTGCCTATTTTGTATAAACTTTAAGCTAAGAATGGATCTTACATTTTAAAGAGTTGTAGACCAAAAAGAAAACAACAATGACAAAAACAAACAAACAAACAAACAAAAACCCCAAAATATGAAGAATATGCATCAAAGAGCTAACGTGGCCTGCAAAACGTAAAATATTTACTCTCTCCCTTTTCAGAAAAAAGTTACAGATTCCTGTTCTAGATGATTTCAATAGACCTCAGGTATGTCTTCTTTACTTATCACAGGCCACCATGAGTCCAAGATTTGGTCAAAGAGGCAAGGAAACAGAATTTCTCCTAGTCATTCTATATCCTATAGAATCTGAAACTTCTAATAATTTTTTTTATAATGATAAAAACATACTTTCTTTTAACTTACTTTTAGACTTACTTTCATTTTATAACACCTTCCAAATATATGTCACACATATTCCTCTGTATAACACATTCCAAATCAATATCACACATTTTCCCCACGCTTTTATTGGTATCAATTTATAAATAAATACCCTCTTGTTATGCTGGATCTGAGTGTAGTAAGAAGCCTGGGTGACAAAATAAAGTAATAGGAGCTATACATGATCAGCTTAAACATTTCCTTCCAAAGAAAAAACAAAGAAACCAACAAACAAAAAGATAAGTAAACTTACTTCATAAGGTCATTACTTTAAGCAGAAGAGTCTTCAAGCAAAACAGAACATGGTTTACTGGATTAGATTGAAAGGGACTCTCAGTAGAATATAGGGATTTATGTTTCTTGAAAGAATCTGATCCTTCTTAATAAACAATTCCAGTTTTGAAGATACCACAGTCACTCAGGTCTCTTCCTAATTTTCATAGGTAAGAGCTAGAAACGCTATGAATGTATTATGTTATAATTCAAATATCTGAAGAAGCCATCTTCTTACCATACCTTTGCTACATAAATCATGTGGCCTTAAGCCATAAAAAATTATCTTGGGGTGGTCATAGTTGCTCCCTGGGTCTCTGGCAATGCCTGGAGTTCTACTTTTCCTTGTTATATTTTATTCTCTAAGCTCTTGAGAACAGTTAGAAGAAACCTCCCCACGTGAAAAACTGTGCTCTTTCTGCTCTTATTATGGGGAATAGTAGCATTCATTGATCTGTCAAAGTCTTGCTGTAATTAGACACTTTATTCCAGGTGACCACAGGTGGTGATTCAATAACTTCATTAACACTGTTATTAATAGCTGCAAATATTTTCAATGCCCCACTTTGTAATGCCAAACAATTTCTTATTGCATAAAAGCATAAGCTCGTTTGAAACCAAATTCTAGTTTCCATTTATTTGAGTGTTGTTTGCAAATCATTCTGGTCAAAACATCTATATTTGTCAGCATTACTGGGTGAGATTATAGAATTCACTCTAGTAAGAGTGGATATTACATGACCCGTAAAATCACTGGATGTCCAGGAAAAAACTCTAGCCTGAGCTTTAAGGATCAACTTCCTGAACCATATGCAGTATTGTCATGATAAAGTAGATACTGACCTTGGAGCCATGCTATTTCCACCATAACTTAAATCAACAAAATAAATGTCACATAATGAGATCATTTCTTCATGTAGCTTACTTCTGAATAAGAGATCCGTGTGTTTTTTTTAATCCAAATTCCATTGAGCCTGAGATATAGAATTTTTGCATATTCAATCTTGAAAAGGTAGGTTTCAATGTAATTAATTATCAAAATGTGGAAAGCGTGTCCAAGGTGTTTTTGGCAAACCAAATGCCATTTGACAACTACTTGGCTCAATTCTTCTCTCCATTTTCTCTCTCACTTTCTTTCCTTCTAGATCTCTTGCTCTCTCACTCACCCTCTTTGATATATTTTCCTAATATTATATTTGCTTTACATATTTTAAACTTATTAAAAGTGCCTAGTGTCCATATTATCTATATGAGTTATTTTTCTATTTAATATTTTTATTTGATTCTGCTTTGGTGTTAATATTTCCCTCACTATTTTCTTTTGTTTTTGTTCATCTAATATAATTTTGACCTTCATTTTACATTTACACTTGATGGTTCAATTTTTAAAAATATTTCATAAACAGGAAGTCACTTGATGTTTATTTTATAAGCTAATCTAAAAGTCATTTTAGGGAGTTATTTTCTTAAATGAAGCTTTCATTTATATGATAAATTATTAATCTAAATTCCTTCAAAGTTTAATCTGGTCATTGCTACATCCATCATAGATTTTAATTCAGAAATCTTATTTTTCATTCCTCGTTGAATCATTTTCAAAATCAGATTGTCCTTCTTCATAACATGTTGCTTTGGTTCCATAAGAACAACAAGCACGTTCTCAAAAGTTCTTGAAAATGCAAAGTCATTTGTTTTAAATGTGGTTTCTTTCTTGCAGTAAGTCTATTACAGAAAAGTCATGTCGAAATTTGAAGAAATTGGATACTGACTTTCTTTTGCACTACAGAATTCCTTCAAATTTTTCCCTTTTCCACCAATATTATATATAATATTGTTTATAGTTTAGACATAGGGACTTTTATACAGTGAACTGTTTAGACAGATGGAAGAGGTGAGAAATAATCAGTGTACAGAAAGACAACCAGAGACAAGCAGGAACAGGAAGCACCACCATCCTAGGCTACAATGTGCCCAGGAGAGTCACCTACTCTGGAGCACAGCAGAAGACAGAGACAAGACCTGGCCTGCTGGAAGTGACGCTAGCCACCAAGAGGGAAGAAGATGAGTGCTCTAAATTCTCCTTTCCTTGTGATCCTTGTCTTTTTTCAATGTGTCTATGTGCTCAAAGCAAATGAAAGGAGATGACAGAAGAGTCTGGAAAGTACACCTGGAAAGGTTTGTCTTTTCCTTTATAAGAAACAGAGCAGAGAAGAGTAGAAAAGTAGAAAGAGAAAGAGAGAGAGAGTAAACAGGACCACCAGATAGGCACTGTATACCTATTTTACTAGTCAGCAATATTCTCACTCATCAATTTTAACATCCAAAATCTTATGCTTCCATTTAAACTGAGGCAACTTTCTGTCTTTAAAAATCAAAACACATTTAACCTCTTTCCAGCAAGGAGAGACTCAGTCTGAACAATCATGATTTTCTTCTTATAGTAATGACAAAACACTTTTTGAATACTAAACATTCTACCAAGAGCAACAATAAAAGCTAGACAAAATTTAGAAAGTATTTGCTTCAAGGCATTTGGAAACCCCAAGGGCCGTAAAGACTGCAGGGTTCTAGACACCAGATAAAAAGCAAGTGCACAGAGGTGAAACTGAAAATTGGCACTGCATTTGGTAATTCTTGAAACAGCTGCGAAGCTGAATAGGTGAGAAGAGCTTCTAGCAGTCATATGAGGCTGGAGTGGCAAAAAACTCCCCTCAGGATTAAAGACCTAGAAAATTCCTCAGGTTTTCAATTTATTCTTCCACAGAGTTGTACCCTTGGAATAGCAAGAAAAAAAAAATGCCAGTTTTCAAAAATACTGAAGCCCTGCACCATAATAGTGTAATCTATGTTTAGATTAGGTAATCTGACCGCATTTTAATTGCTTTCCAGAATCAGAAATGAAAAAGTCATTTGAGAAAAATAATGAAATGAATAACTCAAATTATCTCTAAAAAATTTCAACCACAATATCCAGCATCCAATCAAACTTATCAATATACAAAGAGAGAATATTAAATTTTGAGAGAGAAAGAGAGAGAGAGAGAATTATATCAAACACTGGAATTAACAGACGTTACTAGTCAGGATTCTCCTGAGAAACAGAATTAGTAGGATATATATAGATATTTAGAAAGAGATTTATTAAGAAGGAGTGGCTCACTGGATAATAAGAGTCTGAGAAATTCTACAGTCTGCCATCTGCAAACTGGAGGTCCAGGAAAGTTGGAGGTATAGTTCCAGACCAAACCTGAACGCTGGAAACCAGAGAGGTCAATCCAAGTCAAAGGACCCAAGAATCTGGAACCCAATATCTGAGGTCAGGAGACAATGGATGTCCCAGCTTAAGCAGAGAGAGCAAATTCTCCCTTCCTCTACCTTTTTATTCTATTCAGGCCCCAACAGATTGGATAATGCCCACCGGCATTGATGAAAATAATCTTTGTTTACCAGTCCAAATGCTAATCTTTTTCTGAAACACCCTTACAAACACAACCATAAATAGTTTTGCTACGTATATGTGAATTCTTTAGCCCAGTCAACATGTAAACTTAACCATCACAGAAACACAGCTTTTAAATAAAATGTATAAATATATTTGAAAGATTAGATTTAAAATGAAGACTATCTAATGGAAACTATAATAAAAGAATTAAATGGGAATTCCAGAACTGAAGAAAGCTATAATGTAATTTAGGTCAAAATAGATAAGGTCAACAATATTTTAGATACAACAGAAGAAAGGTTTATTTAAACAGCAAGGTCAGGGAAAACAACAAGTCTGATACATGGAGGAAAACTAAGGATAAAAATGTAGACAAATAGCATGACAGACCGATGAGACACTGAAAAGTTTGAAAAGATGTGCAATTGGAGTTCCAGGTTAAAACACAGAGGTGCAATAAAGAATGGAAAGGAAAAGAACAGTTAAATATTGGGTAAAATGTAAATTAGTATTGTTATTTAAAATAATTTCTTGTAAGGTTTAAAATATGTAGATTATGAAAAATTAAAATGTATGACAATCACAAAACAAGTAGGAGGGGTAGGTGGATTTAGAACATTGCAGTACTTTATATTATCTAGAGAGTAATAAAAGTATAAATTATTACTAGATTTTTTAGGTAAGGAATTTATGTTGCAATCCCTAAGGTAATACAAAAAGAATGATAAAACAGTGTTTACTAACAAGCTAATAGAAGACAAGAAATGTAATATTTTTTAAAAAGGCAATAAAAATATAAGAAGGAAATAGGACAAGTGGACAAATAAAAAACAAACAGTAAGATAACATATTTAATCTAAATATATCAATAATTGCATTAAACATAAATAGACTAAATATTCCAGTTAAAGAACAAAGGTTATCAGATTGGAAAATAAAAGCAACTCTTTTTAAGCTATTTAAAAGCAAGTGTAAATCCTTAAATATAAGGATACAGAAAATTTGTCAGTAAAAGGATATAAAAAGTTATACCATGCAAGGAGTAAGCAAAAAAAAGTAAATAAATAAAAAGTAAAAATCTGGAGTACTATATTAATATTGTTTCTATACTAATACTGGATTAAGTAGATTTCAAGAAGACAATTACTACTGGGAAAAAAGACAGACATATTATAAAGATATAAAAGATAAATGGCATAGGAAGATTTCAAAGATTTGAAGCAAGAGTTACAAACTTATCCTAAATGATCTGTATAGAAAATAATACCCAATAATTGCAAATATTTACAGATATATAATAAGCTGGATCATAAACACATATAATAAATGCAAAGGAGTAAAATTATACATAAAATGTTCTCTGACAGGCCTCACAGGTATTATATATTTGCTCAACTCTAGTGCCAAATGAGGCATCTCATTTTATTTTAGGGGTGATATATTGGGCATGCCCCAGAACATCTGCTCCCTATAACTTTTATTAAAATGGCAAGCTCCTCCTCTGCCAAACATATGTCTAACAAATATATCTGGGGTACTTCCTCTACCTGCTCACTAGGGACAATCAGAATGTTGTCAGGTGGAGGAATTTTGTTCTGTATGAATTCTACATACAGAATGAATAATTCTGATTGGGAAGTCTGTAGGACTAAAGTTCTAGAGACTTAATTTTAATTTTAACAGAAGCGTTGACAGAACCCTGAGAGAAGACTGAATTTGTACAACTATCTCTCCCAGGTAAAGATAAACTGCTCTGATCATTCTAGGTGATTGGTATGAGGAAAATGCATTTCCAGGCCACTAGGGATATGTGAAAACCGGGTGTATTAGTCAGGGTTTTTTAGAGAGACAACTGATAGGATATGTATATAGATATAAGAGAAGGGATTCATTAGGTGAATTGTCTCACATTATTATGAAGGCTGAGAAGTCCCATGGTAGGCCATCTGCAAACTGGAGACCCTGGAGTGCCAATACCATGGTTCAGTACAATAGCCTCAGAACTGGGGAAACTGAGAGCTCAGAGGTGCCACTGTTATAAGTTCTTTAATGAAAGACCCTGTGAAAAGCCTGTATCTGTGGACAGGAAAGAAGAGCTCCAATGGATAGAGATATATATTCCGGCTCCATTGGATGGAGAGATATATGATTCATCTTTTCCTCTGGTTTTTGTTTTGTTTTTTCAAAAAGTAGTTGATTATAGATATTTGTAAGGTACAGAGTTGAATACAATACTTTCTACAATGTACAGTGAATGATGATCAAATGTGGATAATAAGCATATTCATCATTTCAAAACTTAACGATTTCATTGTGTTGAGGACATTCAATCCTCTCTTCTGGCCCTTTGCCATTTGGTAACATATAGTAAGTTATTGTTAATTATAGTTGCCTAGCTCAACTGTAAATCAATATAACTTATTTTCCCTAAATAGCTGTTTGGTGTCTATTGACCAGTTTCTCGCTTCCCCCCTTCCCTCCACAGTTCTATTCTCTCCTTCCAGAAATTCAGCATATTATTGTGATGTTTGTTTGCTTGTTTGTTTGTTTCTTTCTTTCTTAGCTCCCACTTATGAATGAGGATGTGCAATATTTCTCTTACTGTGCCTGGCTTACTTCACTTAACATTATTTTCTCCAAGCTAATCCATGCTGCTGCAAATGGAAGAATTTCACTCTTTTTTATGACTGAGTAGTATTCTATTGTGTATATATGCCACATTTTCCTTATCCAGTTATCCATCAATGGACATTTAGGTTGGTTCCATATCTTGGCTATTGTGAATAGAGCTGCAATGAACATGGGAGTGCAGGTATCCCTTCAACATGGTGATTTCCATTCCTTTGGGTATATCCCCAGTAGTGGGATTGCTGGATCATATAATACTTCTGTCTATAGTTGTTTGAGAAAACTTCATACTATTTCCATAATGGCTGTACTAATTTACAGTCCCACCAACACTATAGAAGAGTTCCCCTTTCTCCACATCCTTGCCAGCATTTGTTATTCTCTGTCTTTTTGATAATGGCCAGTCCAACTATGGTGAGATGATATCTCTACATAATTTTGATTTGCATTTCCCTCATTAGTGATGCTGAGCATGTTTTTATGTATCTGTTGGCCATCTGTACATCTTCCTTTGAGAAATATCTATTCAGCTCATTTGCCCATTTTTTAAATTGGATTATTATTTTTTTTTACTGTTAAGATGTTTGAGTTCCATGTATATTCTAGTTATTAATCATTTTTTGGATGCACAGTTAGCAAATATTTTCTCCCATTCTTTATGTTGTGATTTAACTCTGTTGATTGTTTCCTTTGCTGCTTTGAAGCTTTTTAGTTTGATATAATCACATTTATTTTTTCTTTTGTTGCCTGTGATTTTGGGGTCTTATTCATAAAGTCTCCCCAGCCCCGCATCCTGAAGTGTTTCCACTGTGTTTTATGAGTTTTATATTTTCATGTTTTTTATTTAAGTCTTTAATCCATTGTGGTACATGATTTTGATATGTTTCAAGAGGTAAGGGCTTATTTTCATTCTTCTACACATAAATACCCAGTTTTCCCAGCACCATTTATTGAAGAGACTTTCTTTTCCCCAATGTATGTTCTTAGTGTCTTTGTTGAAGATCAGTTGACTGTAAGTATGTGGATTGATTTCTGGGTTCTCTGTTCTGCTCCATTTGTCTATGTGTGTTTTTATGCCAGTACCATGCTGTTCAGGTTAGTATAGTTTTGTAGTATAATTTGGAGTCTGGTAATCTAATGTCTCCAGCTTTGTTTTGTTTTGTTATGTCCTTTTTATTTCTTTTTTCTGTGGGTGGTTCAGTGTTAGAATTCTCACCTGCCTTTTTATTTCTTTTTCTTTCTTTTTTCTTTTTCCGCTTAGGATTGTTTTTGGATATTGGTGATCTTTTATTGTTCCATGTTAATGTTATAATTGTTTTATCTATTTCTGTAAAAAATGTCATTGGTATTTTGAAGGGAATTGCATTAAGTCTGTGGATTGCTTTGGGAAGTATGGACATTTTCATAACATTAATTGTTCTAATCCAAGAGCATGGAATGTCTTTCCATCTTTTTGTGTCCTCTTTTATTTCTTTCATTAGTGTTTTGTAGTTCTTACTGTAGACATATTTCATCTCCTTAGTAATATTTATTCCTAGGTATTTTATTTTTTGGTAGCTATTGTAAATGGGCTTGTGTTCTTGATTCATTTTCTGCTAGTTTGTTGTTGATGTATAAAAATGCTAGTGATTTTTGTGTATTAATTTTGTATCCTGCAACTTTACTGAATTTATCAGCACTAAGAGTTTTTGTGGTGGAGCCTTTTGGTATGTCTATATATAGGATCATGTCATCTGCAAACAGAGACAATTTGACTTCACCTTTTCCAATTTGGATGCCCTTTATTTCTTTCTCTTGTCTCATTGTTCTGGCTATTACTTTCAATACTATGTTTAATAGGACTGCTGAAAGTGGGCATCTTTGTCTTGTTCCTGTTCTTAAAGGAAAAGCTGAAAGCATGTTGGATGATGTTGGCGATGGGTTTGTCATGTATGGCTTCTATTGTGTTGAGATATTTCCCTTCAATACCAATTTTGTTGAGAGTATTTTCCATGAAAAGATGTTGAATCTTGTCTAATTTTTTTCTGTGTCTATTGAGATGATCATATGGTATTTGTCCTTGATTTTTTTTTTTGATATGGTGTATTGCATTTATCAATTTGTGTATGTTTAACCATCCTTGCATCCCTGGGATGAATTCCATTTCATCAGGGTGCATAATCTTTTAGATGTGCTGTTGAAATCTCTTTGCTAATATTTTGTTGAGAATTTTTATATCTATGTTCATCAAGGATATTGGCCTGTAGTTTTCATTTTAGTGTTGTTGTTGTTGAATCTTTGTCTGATTTTGGTGTCAGGGTGATGCTGGCCTCATAGAATGTGTTTGGGAGAATGGCCTCTGTTTCAATTTTTTGAAATATTTTGAAGAGGATGGATATTAATTCTTTTTTAAAGGTTTGGTAGAATTCAGCAGTGAAACCATCTGGTCTTGGGCTTTTCTTTGTTGGGAGATTGTTGATTACTGATTCCATCTCATCACTTGTTATTGGTCTGTTCAGGTTTTATTTTGTTGGTTCAGTCTTGGTGATTTGTATGTATCCAGGAATTCATGCATTTCTTCCAGATTTCCAGCCAAAAATACTATACTCAGCAAAGCCATCCTTCAGGAAAGAATGAAAAATAGTGTATTTCCCAGACACACAAAAACTGCAGCAGTTCACAACCCTATGACTAGCCCTACAAGAAATCCTCAAGGGAGTCCTACATCAGGGATCCAAAAAACAACAACAACAACAACAACAAAAAACAAACCAATATTCACCATCACGAATACATGAGAAAGAGTAAAACACAGTAATAGAGCAGACATGCAATTGAGAAAAAGAAAGAAAATATATCTTATCAAGGCTAGGAGTAAGACAACACCTTTCAATAACAACCCTAATTGTGAATGGATTGAATTCTAACACTCAAAACACATAGACTGGCTGATTAGATTATTAAACAAGAAGCAACTGTGTGCTGTCTATAAGAAACTTACCTCACCTATAAAGACTCACACAGACTAATGATGAAAGGATGGAAAAAGATGTATCAAGTAAATGGAAACCAAAAATGAGCAGGAACAGCTATTCTTACATTAGATAATATAGAATTTCAATGAAAAACTATAAAAAGAGACAAGGTTATTATATAATGATAAAGGACCTATCCAGCAAGAGGATACAACAATTGTAAATATATATATATATATGACCAACATCAGAGCACCCAGATATATAAAGCAAATATTATTATACCTAAAGAGAGAGATAGACCCCAATTTCAATAATAGTTGGAGACCTCAGAACTCCTCTCTCAACTTTACACAGATCATCTAGGCAACAGATCAGCAGAGAAACACAAGATTCCAACCACAGTGTAGACCAACTGGACTTGACAGACATCTACAGCGCATATCAACAAACAACTAAAGAATATACATTCTTCCCATCAGCACATGGATTATTCTCCAGGACAGATCACATTAGGTCACAAAACAAGTCTCAATAATTTTTCTAAAAATTAAAAACATTTCAAGTATCTTTTCAGATCACAATGGATGAACACTAGAAATCAATAAGTGAAACTCTGGAAACTATAGAGATACATGGAAATTAAACAACATGCTCCTTGATTACCTATGGGCCAAAGAAGGAATTATATGGGAAATCAAAAAATTTCTTGAAACTAATGAAAATAAAGGCACATCACACCAAAACTTATGGGATACTGCAAAAGCAGTATTAAGAGAGAAATTTATTGTAATATACGCCTACATCAAAAGAATTAAAAACTCCAAAGAAACAACTTAACGTTAAACCTTAAAGAACTAGGAAAACAAGAACAATCCAATCCCAAAGTTAGTAGATGGAAAGAAATAATATAGAGTAGAGCAGAAACAAATAACAAAAATCAGAAATGAAAAAGGAAACATTACAACTGATACTACAGAAATATAATGAATCATTAGAGACTATTTCCTTTGTTTTTGTTTTCTACAGGCCCACAGCTGATTGAACGGTGACCACTCATATTGAGGGTGGATCTTTCCCACCTAATCCACTCAGGTTTGCATGCTAATCTTCTCTGGAAACGCCCTCACAGCTGTACTCCAAAGTAATGCTTTACCAGGTTTCTAGGTATTCCTCAGTCTAGTCAAATTGACACCTAAAATTAGCCATCACACCAGGCATGTGTTGTTTTGCTCTAACAAAGATACCATATCTGTTACAGTAGTTGCAGTTATAGTTACTAATTACATTTGCTATAGCTCACATTCATTTTCAAGATGAATCTGATTTTTATGGTAGCCAAATGGATGAATTACAGGAGGGTATAATAGGAATAGTATCTGTCTTTCACATATTTGATAGCAGGTTTAAATTTCATAATTTTCAAGGGGTGTGATATTATTTTTTTATGAAGCGATAAAGAAATTCATTCTCAAGGGTTCTCTCTTGACCCTTCCTGCTTTACTGGACTTCACACCATAGATAATAGAGCTAGCATGGATGGATATTCTGCAGGTGGCTCCCAGCATATTACAACTGGTCCCATCTTGAGACAGGCTTGAAGCAAGTCTGCGTTTATTACTTGAGATCTTTAATTCTTCACTCTGATGTTTGACTGAAAGTGAAATTTCAAATTCTTAGAAATCACATCAACTCCGAGATAGAATTAAATCTTTAAAATTATGAGTATTTCTTTTTCTCAGTGTCTGCTTATTTTACTAGATAATGTCTGGATCTTTTAGAGAAAGCCCAGAGAAATATTTTAGTATATTTTCATAGCAGGACGCTTGCTCAAGAAACTCATCCTGATTTTTAATCTAGTAGCTTCAGATTTGTGATGGAGTAACTAGTTTATCCCAGGACTGAAAGGTTTTCCAGGATGTGGGAATTTCAGTGCTAAAGCCAAGACCTGGGATCAAACTCACCCTGTTTGTTTGGGAACTGAAGGAAAGATTGTAAGTCCTCCCATGGTGATGCAAATTGGGTTTCTGCTCACCAAATTTAAACCTTTCCTTATTACACAAATCAATTAATACATCAGTAGACTGCACATCTGTTTTATTCCTAGGGACTTCAAGTTCAGCTAACTACTACCACAAAATCCTGTGTGTCAAAACATTCTGATTACCACTCCACTACTGCTGTCTGTTGTGGTAATTGAAATCAGGTTGTCTCAAACACTTAAACCCCAGTCTCTCACTCTTCAAGATCCCATTATTACAATTAAAATAAAGGACTTCAATTCTACTTTAACCCAGTTCCACTTTTATCCCTAGCTTAGGGATAACAGCCACCACAGAGTTTTTCAGAAATACTGGTATTCTCCTCAAAAATGCATCTGTCATTTCCTTTGTAAATAGAATGTCTTCTGGGCAGTCCGAGAATGCACTGTTGAGAGACAGTGAAATAACTGCACTTACCAGATCCACTGCAACATTACTGTCTCCCAAGTACTCAAATGCCTTCCTTACATTGTGCCTGGGCTTTATTTTTTACCTCAGTAATATAAGATTTGAATACATACTTCAGTAGCCAAATGTGCGAACAGATCAAATTCTAACTTCTCTAACTAGAACTTAAATTTAGAATGAAGTTTAATGAAACATTACAGTAAATTTGGCTTCATCCAAAATTAAATTTTTTCTCTTTTAGGCAGCTCTATTAATCCAATACCATGGGTTTTTTTTTCCAGGTATGTACAGATAAAAACTAACATTAATTTATGATTCATTTACTTTATATATCATATTCTCCTGGAGGAAACCTATTGATTCTTTTTCTGGGACATACAGGGAAATAACTATTTTTATGTTTCTGGAGGCAATTATAGATTATGGGGAAGGCTTGGAAAGACTAGGCATCAACAACCTATGTCAGATGACATAATTAAGTATTATCTATTTGATGGAAGCCTACTTTTCTAACAGTGAAGTTGGAGTTGATTCCAATGACAGAAAGGATGAGTGAACTTTGGAGGTTTATAATTCTCAGCTTCATCCAAGTGCACACAAATATCCTTATCACAAATCTCAGGGTCTTTATTCTTCTCAAATACCCTAAATCAAAGAATTAGTGGCTTGACCTTAACATAATTGACAGAGCATGTTGTGTAGTGAACTTGTACTTTATTTATGCTTCTGAACATTTAAATTTTGTTCTAATCCTTAGTCATGTCTGTCCTGAAGTGATGAGATGTAAAAAATTCTCTTAAGCTTATCATACAACTTCTCTAACACCCTAAGCCTGCTTTTACTGAAAAGTTCATGGGCATGAGTGTACCTATTTGTGTGTCACCTCTTCTTGATCTTTAGAAATGGGCAACACATCCCTCTGTTCTTGTCACTAGTATTTTTGCTATACAGTTGACTACGACAGCACCTTTATTTTGATCAGCCATTCATATCAAGCATCTACAGCTGTTACTTAAGTAAAAATGATGTTATTGCAGGCCACAGATTACCATTCTCCCATTGCCATCTGAAAGATCATCATTACTGTGTTCATGTTCAGACAGGTGATAAGCTTAGTCCTGGGATTCGATCATGAAAGATATTTTTTGAGACCACTGCCAAGATAAAGTACTACAGCAGTCAGTGTCACACCAGGAAACACACCTCTGAATATTCAAGATCAAAGAAATTTAATGCAGGAAATTGACAGCAGAGGTGATAAAAGGCTGAGAAGGTGATTAAGGGTCAGTGAGACTCTACATAAATTAGTAACAGAAGTTTTCACAACAATGCGTAGACTGGAAAACACACACAAATAAACTAAGCAAACAAAAAAACAAAAACAAAATAAGGAGGCAGTGACACCAGAGCCAAAGAGCCTTGTCAAAGGGTCACCAGGAAAAAGCTGGAAGTATGGAAGCCTGTCCTATGGGTGTTTAGGCCATGGAAGATATGTAGCCATTGCTGAAATTCCCCCAGGACAGAGAGAGAGAGAGGGAGAGAGGGAGAGAGAGCAAGAGAGAGAGAGAGAGAGAGAAATACCTTGTGGCTTCTCTCTTCCTTCTACCATGTCTATTTAATGTCTCTTACTAGTCAAACCCTGACAAAAGACAGTTGACATTAAAGTGGGGATCAGCCCTTCTGTCATTCAAACCCTATATGGGAAGGGTGAGGAACAAATATGAAGGAAAACAGCTTAGGGATAGCTCAGAGGGGCATGTAGTAGTGGAAGAAAGGAATGAATGGGAGTTTAAAAAAAAAAATAAAGGGAGGAATAAGCCTGGAGCAGTGGTGGTAGTGGGGGTGGTGGGTGCTGATGATGGTAATGGGGGAAGCTTGATAGTTATAAGGATCAAGAGTGAAAATCATATTTGTCACATTTGTGATCCTCCCTGCTCCTCTCAATGAATAGCATCCTCAGAGAAAGTGCACCACCATGGAGTTTTCTCTCTCTAGACCTCCACTGAAAAAGGCACATCTCTGGACTTTCCAGTGGCCATGGTTTCAGCTTAATATGGCATACAAGACACCTCTGAAAGAAAACTTGAGGCATTTCACTGCTTTTGTTGATTCTCTGTGAAAGCTTTATAGACAAGGAAGAAGCAGAATTGAAAATATCCAAATGGCACACAAGATTCTTTACACCTCCAACCAATTCGGGATTTATTGGTGTGAGCATTCCAAGACAAACTACCAGGTTCAGGATACTTGGCTCTTACAAGAGGAAACTGGCATGTTGGCGGGAATTGCATTAAGCAGCTGTCAGTGATTTCTGTACCCCTCATTCCTGCCCCCCAGAAAAGAGAAAGAGAATCCGTATATTCTGTTTGTAATATCAGTAAAAATTAGGACAGGAGAGGTTGATGTCATTGCTTAAGCCACAATTATGCAAGAGCTTAAGTCTTTGTTTTTGAACTAAATTTAGGTTCTTATTTTTAGTGTGAATAATTCCTTTGTGACATATTCAAAGTTGTTTATATACAGTTTATGCCTTATACTTAAAATAATATATGGGATGTTATCTGTTGGTTCTGAAAAGTTTGACCTTAATGAGTGGAAAATAACAAAGTTATATCTCTTGTGATCATAACTTTGAAAGAACTCAACATGTGCAAGTATAAAAATGTCAAGGTAGAATTACACCAAGAATAAACTTTGGAAATCTTTGGAGAGTTAGAATATAAGTGATCATTTTCTATTTTGATAATTCTTTTTATTTTCCTCTTATTCTGTAATATGCATAAGATATTATTGTGTTACATGTAAATTTTATTCCAAATAAAAATAAATATTTGAGCCACCAACTTTCAGTTTTACTATATTTTCCAGATAACTTGTTGTCTCACTGTCTGTTATAATTTTGTAAAACTGTGTACTACAAGTGCTTATTATACTAATATTAACTGCAATAAGACGTCAAGATGTATTGTTGTAATACTACAGGGCACTTCTGCTATCTAACACTTCATAGTATTTGTAAATGAACTTCCAGAAATCATCATTTGAAAGAGAATAATCAAGTTTGGATGACTCCAAATCTAGCTTGTATTTTTAAAGTTTGTTGATTTGATTGCATTAACTTAGTTTTCCATAGGAACTTACATGAAAAATGATAATAGATTTATAAATGGAGTTTTTGCATCTTTGAATAAAGTTGTGATATCTTTTCTTCATTAACATAATTCTCTGTAACTCATTTATTCAGTAGATGTTATGCACCTACTGGACTTAGGATATCTATTATGGCATTAACATCAAACAATTTTCCCTACTTTTTATTATGTATAAGGTTATAATATTACTTTGTTATTCTTCTATCCCAATCAGTAAAAAAAAAATCACTAAAATGAATCCTATAATTTCTGTTCCCAAGGTCTCACAGAAATTGAGTAGCCGATAGGAAGATAATGTTGATAAATGTCCAAATGTGATCTACTGCTTTCCTCTCAAATCATCCCAGGGGGACAAGATAGCCTGGGAGACTTAATTAATTTCAAAATAACTTGCATAAATCTAGCTCACATGGGGATGATGGAAGTTCTCACTTTCTAATGGCATATACTGGGCTCAGTGGAATGAAGAAAAGCCTTGGTTGAGTTCATAAAGCATGTCCTTTTCACCAAAGCCACAAACTATGAGAACTTAAAGACTGAGTATAAACAATCTTTTTATACTCACAGGTAATTTCTCTTGGTCAGGGGTTAGTCACACTAACAAATCAATGCATGAAAAATTTCACTTCCATAACCTATCAAGGAACCTGGGAAGTTGATTTCTGGTAATGCTAATCCAGCACTTTTTCCAAAATAAATTGCACTTAGTAATGCAAATCCTTGCTAGACACGGACCACGTTAGTGTTTCCTATATAACAGTCTCAAATGTAAATAAAATCATGTGATGCCTGAGTAACAACACAGTCACCTGTGTTGACCTTTTGTCCTAATGTTGACAGGCAATATATTATTTTTGGTCTCAGAGTGGCTGAATTGACTGGGCAACAGATCAAAGACTTTGTCTCTTGAGGTTAAACACTAGATTTAGGTTTGCCAGTTTATGAGTAAATCAATTAACCTTTCTTGCCTGGTTTCACTCATGTGTAGCAGAAGTTGAAGCAAAACTCTAGCTTTACCTGTAATGTCTTGGTCAAGAATTACACACCTGCACAAGACACACATACACATGTAAAGAAAAACCAAAAAAGCTTTGTCATTTAAGTAGCATTTGCTTTAAGTATCACCGATTTTTCTCCCAAGTATTTAAAAGAAAATACTGCAAATGAAATCCTCCAAGAACAACTACTTGTTATACTCAACATGGCATTAGCAGAGCAGAAAATGAGAGCACTCTCTACGTAAAAGGCAACTGCTTTTATCAGTTCCTTCAAATTCCATATAGGTTTGCATTGATCAAGGAAACTGTTGACAAGCGTCAGAAAATCCTATTCCAGAGGGAATCCAAGTCTCATACTCCCAGGATCTGTCACTTCACATTTGAGTTCAATGAAATGTTTTTATTGAACGCATGCAGCATTATTTCAGGTTTTATTGAATGGTCATGCTAGGGATATAGCTAGATCCGCTGAGGAAAGAGATCTTGTTCCATGTTAACTTCAAAGTGTCAAAGACAAGCCTGCTTGATAGCTAGGTTTAAAGGCATTTGCCTGTGAAGATGCAACTGTTAGTTTTCTTATATCCATATACATAATGCATTTGTTTTCCTTTGTCAGCTTTCGGAATGTGTCATTTTTCCCCTGCTCTGTGCTTTGGGCCTGCCCTGACTTTCGGAGTGACAGCTCTTGGCAGTTTACATTAGCATCATTAGGAGCCTGCTGATGTGCTTTTTCACTGGGGCACTGTCAAGGTTTTATCCTAACTTTGTAGTTTCAACTTCCATGATTTGTGTAGATCTGTCATCAGCACAGAAGTAGCAGTTTGAAAGACACAGAGTCTTCCTTCATAAATAAGATAACATAAGACTTACTCTCAATTGTGTCTTTGTCCAGATTACAAAAGAACACCTGGTTATTTTTCAACATAAAAATTTTTAATAGTTATTAACCAGATATGTTAGTTCTGAAATTTAGATATAACATGGATTTTATTTTTCTGTTGCCATTCTATAAAGGAGGAAAAAATCATAAAATTTAAAAATAGACATCTAAAATGAATGCAAAAATGAAAGATATTTATAAACTAACAGAAAAACCAAATTAAGTGAGAATGTATCTGTATTTTCTAACAATTTTTAAGTTATAAGAGTATTATTAATTTTAGATCTTCTGCTGAAAAATATTTAAAAACAATTATAATTCTCAAATTTAACAGTTTCTGTAATTTTTCTTCCTAATAACCTTTTGTTTAATTTGCAAAATCTGACTACATGATAACAAACCCATAATTAGCATCTTCTATTGAGTAAATTATTGCTCTAACTTGCTTTGAATACTCTTAGCGTTAAATTTCTTGTGTTTCCTAACCTCTGCCAAACCCTACATATGCATGTAATTAAATCAGATGAGTAAGTCCAGAAACATTATTTCAGAATGTTAGAGAATATATTTTCTGTATGGGCAAATACTCTGATTCATTCATTTTCATTTACATTACCTACAATACAGAGAAATGTTTTTAAAAAGTGTTGTATACATTTTTAAAAAATTATAGATTAAACATTTGTTTACTAAACAATATAAAAAGATAGAATTGTAAACTAATAACCAACACCCAAGTATGAAAAATTCTTCAGGTTCTCTTTTTCTACTTTTAGGAGGTGATCTTTATGTTGAATCAAGATAGTGCTAGAAGGCGAGTTTATGGAACCAGTCTGAACTTATTTTTAATTCCTTATGAGTTATCCATTGAATTATGAATGATACACTCTAAAATAATTTTATTAACATGTGTTTTCAAAAAAATTATGAAGGAAGGCAAAAATTGACAAAAATGTCTGGAGGCTGACATTCAATTTTATCATTTGTGTTGTAGGAGTATTAAAGAGTTTCTTATGTTATGAGATTATTGTGAGGTTTAAATGAACTACTCTTGTGAAAATGTTCTGGAAAGAGAAGTATTCAAGTTGAAGCATCATTTACATTGCATAAATGTTTTCCAAAATCCTTGGAATTTGGTAAGTTTCTTATCTGTATGTGTTTGGTTGTCTATGAATACGTTGTGTAAGCTTGTTATAGTTTTATATTCACCTTGTGATATATCTTGTAATTCTCTGAGCTTCAATTCTGCTGGCTTCATTTTTTTAATGAGGAAAAATAATTTAAGTAGGAATTTAATAGACAACGTTTAATAAACATTGTTTTCTAAATGTTTTCACAGTTTAACATCAATCTATCTGACATCAGTCCTACAGCAAGTTTGTGCATATGTGAAACATTTTAAAAGTGTAATGTAAAATGGCTCTTTCTTTTAAGGTAAGTTATAACACTTTGTTTTATAAGAAGTGGGTAAGAAAGGTCTGTTTGTAGGAAAAGATATTACAGACAGAGCCCCAGGTTCTGCTACTAGAACTGCAGCTAACTACTTGGAGACCTCCTGGAGCAAGTTACTATGTGTAAGTCATCCTGTTACCAGCACCAAGTTCAGGCCACCCTTTTGCTGGGAATAAAGGACTTGAGAGTCCGATGTTGATGCAAAGTTTGGAAGCTTTATTATCAGGCACCTGAGGAGACAGTCAGACTAAAACTGCCTCAAAGTCTCAGGAGGCTCAGCAAGGGCTTTTAAAGGGAAAAGTGTGGGAAACAAAACGAGGAGGTTACTCCATCAGGAGGCTGCTACGTGCAGTCTTGCAAACTCTGGGCTTTTATTATCTCATGGTCAGTAACTCTTCAACTCATGCTTGGACACAGGTTTAATACGGTTCCCACAAGTTGGGTCATATTGTTCTGGACAGTTGTAACTCAAAAGGGAGAATGATTAGTTCTGAGAGTTGCTGATTAGCTCTTATTATCTTGCTTTTCTTGAGCACCAAGTCTGCAGCATTTTTTCCATGAACTATGCTGTGATCTAAAGTTATAAAAAGACTTCTTTATGGCTAGCACTCCGCTTAAAGCAGTATTCTACAAAATGGCTCTTCTAAGGCTAATTGTCTTTGACTCTGTGCTGCGGTGGGCTCTTACAATCCTACTTGTTTGCTTCTATAAAAGGGACCAGATTTTCTGTACAATGACTTTCAACTCAGAAAGAAATAAAATTCTGTAAATTAAAATTAAAATAATATGTTCCTTAAATTTCAGCGTTTTACAGGAAATTTCTAGCAAAATAGAATCCTCAATATTTGAATTCAATTTCTAGTCTTTACAGATTGAAAAACTTCCTTTATTATCCTACTATATAGCCATGTACTTATTTATCTATATTTACATATATATTTACTTTTTATACTTTTAGCTGGCCAGTAAAGAGATCAAACCCTGGACCTTGGTTTTCTCAGCCCCATGCTCTAACCAACTGAGCTAACTAGCCAGCCCAGCCATGTACTTTGAGTACACAAAAAATAGGCCAAAAATGTTTCACAACTAGACACATAAAATTCAAATAATTATCTATGCAAATTTTATATAAGTTTTTATTTAGAAATAATCACTTTACTGTAGTAACTATTGATTGGTTACATACATTGAGCCAGATACCATGTTAGAGAATATCATTCAAAAAATGCTAAGTATAGCCTTTCAAGGTTCTTTTGGTACAGTAGGGAAAACTGAGAAATAAAAATAATAGTAACAGAAATAGGTACAAAATGTGTAACTATGACCACTTCTCACAACCTGCATGCTGATCCATGACCCCATCATTCCCTGCTTGGGTTATGCAACAGCTTTCTAAAAGATCTGTCTATGATCACTCTTGGCTACACAGTGTGTTCTAAAGAAAGTAGCCAGAGGATTCTGTTTAAAAACATGACAGAGCAGAACATTAACAATGCTTCCACATTCTCTTAGAGTAAAACTTAAGTTTTTACAATGGCTACAAGATCTTGGCTCATCTGTCCCCTGAAACTCCTCGACCTCATGCACAACTCTCCTTCCTCAGTTCAGTTACATTGCCCACATCCACATCCCTAGGACACACCAGACGTACTCCAGACCCACAGCTTTTGAACTCTGTTCTCTTGGCCAAAGACACCCTTCTTCCAGATGTCTCCTTGCTTCAGACCCACCTTTCCTCCAAATCTTGGCTTAAATATTTTATTTTCATTTAATACTGCACCTCAATCCTCATTCTTTATTCACCCCTTTTTCTGCTCCATATTTTTCATAACACTTAACGTGTTTTAACATTCTGTATACTACTATGCAATTATTTATTTAGTGTACTAGAATTACACTCAGGATTTGTTGCCTGTGTCACCCCAGTAGTATATTGCAGAGCTATTTTTTTTTCCTTTAATTTTATTTTCTATTCTTAATGCCTCATGCCTGGAGTATATGAGTTATTCAATATTTAGTTGTTGAATTAATGAAAGTACTACAAGAGCAAGTAAGGAATCATGATTGTGAACTGGAAAAAAAGGAATTTTAAGATATTTTGGGAAGACTTGGATGTAGATTATGAAAAATGAATAAGTAACATTTAAAACATTATTTTGAAAGAAAATATCTGTTTGTTTCTTCATGTGGGAGCAGTACTGTCATGTTAAGGTTAATAGTTTTGTGCAGAAATGAAACAAAAATTATATTACAGTACATTTAGGAAGTATTTTATTCACATGTACTGATCAATCAATTTTCTAATTCTCTATAAGTTGGCATTTTTCATATGTTCACTAGTATTTCACTAACATACTAAAAAAAGGTACACAAAATGAGATATAAAATTTCCAATCTATGTTAATACTTTTGGACTATATATTGTTCTTGGAAACAAGAACAGTGACTAATTTTATATCATATTTATAATGCTAGACCCAATGAACCTTATTTCTTCACTTTAAATCAAAGACAGAAAGTAGGAAAAATATTTTATAGTTTGATCATTTTAATATAGTGACTAGATTCTGGACATCAGAATGGTTTTAATCAATACACTTTTTGAAATATTTACTTCAACGTAGGACCAACTGAATTTATCATAGGATATTAACTAATAATTCAAGAGTTAAAAAAAAGCATTATGAATTTTATTTACAATCAGTTTCTTCATATTAACAATATTTATACTTACTTTACTATTCTGTATATCATTACAATCACCTCAAAAGATTACTTTCGAATAGCATATTATCATATATGTATTTCAAAAATTTTTATAGATTTTCTTTAGCCACCCAAAAGAGATAATAAAAACACTTTTAAGAGATCATACTTTTTTAAACTTTATTTTATGTAATTTACAAATTTTAAATAATTCACACTGAGTTTATTATCAATGAGAAGCACAATATAGTTTGATCACAATCTAGAGGCAAAAAAATAAAGTTAATATCTTTTCTATTTGTAGATTCAATCACTTCTCTTCTAAAAACTAGCTCTATGTGTTACTTATTTGTTATTATGATACTTACTTAAATAATAATAATGTCTTGCTAAATAACACTTTAAACTTTACATATATATATATATCTTTACATCTATACATACATACATCTGTGGCTTTATTTTCATTATGTGATTAATTAATATGATGATTAAAATTTGTAGCAAAAGGAATACATTTTTTAAATCTCTACCTTCCATACTCCCCAAAAGAATGCAAGATTAAATAATCAGGGTTTGAATTTTACTTCATCAGCATAGGAATCTTGAGTTAAAAGCAATTCTTAAAGAAAAAAAGTTTTTATTTTTAAAAATTTTCAAATTATGTGATACTTTTATTGTATTACACTGTTTTACTTGAAGAACACATTTTAATAATACAAAATAAACATAATATTTTTTCTATTTTTAATCATAGCTGTTCTATGTATAGTCTTTTACCCTATTAAATTGGTTAGCTAAGAAATGACTATGGGTTGACAGATTTTACAGTATAAGGTAATTGTAAATAAGCTCCTTATTTTTTTCCTTCCATAACTCCAAAAACAAATCAGAATAAACATTCACACAAAGCTATGTAAAATTTATCTAATGTTTTATTTTAAATTTTTGAGTAGAAAAAAATGAGAGCTATAAAAAACAATTCTTTTTCTTTATCATCTTATTTCTTAGGGAGATTTTAACTTATTCTTGAAAGCAGATTAAGTCCACCACAGAGGACTAGTTATTTACAAAATGTCAATAAATAGCTTTATGGCCACATATTTATTAAAGGAAATGTGAAAAATGCTTTCTTTAAACCAATAGAATAATTTACCTATATTGTCAACTTAATGTTAAGAAACGCTTTTTCTTAAAGCAAACTGATTTTTTTTTCACATTTGTATAATTATAAGCACGTTCCTTGACCAAAGGGACAAACTGTACCTTTTACAACGCAGTTTTTCAGTGGTTCCATAATAAATCCATAGGAAAAAAAACAACTTACCTGCAGAATAATATTTTTTAAAAAACCTATCACTACTTAACTATATAAAGTAAGAAAAAATTATAAAATAATATCTTTCATCGGTTAAATCTTCACACATGCCTAGAACGAAAACAAACGAAAAAGTACCAAAAAATGAAAAACAAAAAAATGCTAAGTGCTTGCTTCAGTTGAAAAATCATGGTGTAAAAAAAGCTACAAATAAGTGGACACAGGTATGTTTTAAAAGGACTACAGATACAGATATGGGCATTGCCACGGATGGCGTGGCTTCCCCAGTGAAACTCCACACTCAATTTGTGGAAAATCCAACGTACATTAAAATCTGCAGAAAGTCCTCGGAGTTTATCTGTGCAACAGAATTAGGATCTAATTTATTTCATCTAAATAAAACAAGATTTTCATGTACATGAATGGTTGAGAGGCCATTAGAAGTTCACGTGGGACATTAAAAAATATTTTATTATGCACAACTGTCCTGATTTCTATCCATTAAAGAAGAACTATGTCTCCGATTATGATAACTACTAAAACACTCCAACAAGTTTCAGGAAAAACAAATAGGGGAAATTATAAGCTTACCTCCCACATAAGATTTTGAATTTATAAATGTTACATGAGTTGATGGATAGACATTTTTGTTAGAGAAAACGACAGGGCAATCAAATGCAATCAAAAGAGTTTAAGATTGTTCACGATTGCTGAAAATAATTACAGTGTTGGGGTTAGTATCAGTTGATCTAGATTTTGTCCATTATTTTTCTTCTTAACAATCTTCCTCTTGTTTTCTTTCTCTCTCTCTCCATACATAATTGCAAGCCCCCGTATGCACGACATTATTTATCTATAAAATCTGGAATGTATGTACAGAAAAACTATAAAACTCTGAGTAATTATCTTGATATTGATTCTCACAACAACTAATATTACTACTGCAGTCTTAGATGTATTCTAATTCTTCAATTCTATTTCAGAAGAACAAGGCAAACTCAAAGTTATTAGCAAATCTCACTCATGACCCCTCTGATTTTGGTAACTATTCTGTAAATTTCAGTTTACTGGATTCAAACTTTTCTATGAAATCTGATGTTGCAAATGTGTAGGTGGTGATTACAAACATGTGTTTGCCTTATCTTAGGTCTATAATCACAACATAATATTATTAACAATTGTTCCTTCCTGATTTATATGCAGTGTACAATGAGACTAAAAGATCAAAACGGTCACTGGTATCATTTTTCCTGTATAACCTAACATCTGCTGCTTCATCTTTAGTCTACATAAATGTTAGTATTCTCTAGTACAAAGTTATTTTTAATACTTAAATGATTATATTACATATGTTAGTCATATAACTAGTTATTCATAGTTTATCCACTGAAAACCGCAATTTGTAAAACAATGTTTTTGTTTATATAGCAATATTTTTGTTCAAAATTTATTTAATCTTCAAAATATTTTTATTTAATTATACATTAAAAATATCCAAGCTAATCATAAAGCAATGTTATTTCAAATTTGGAGTTTATATCAAATTTTGCCTGGTGAAAATTTTTTAACGCTTTAACAAAATAATATTGGATAAGGTGCTATATGAACTTTCTGTGTGTGCTCCTGTGTTTGGTGTTTCCAAAATAAATGAATAGACAGGAGCACATTTTAATTGAAATAACCTTTAAAATAATATCATCCTCAAAAATGTACTGGCAGAAGTGAAATTTTTAACATACCTTTAAAAACACTATTCTGAATATGGGTAGAAACCATAAAACCCAGATATTTTTGTCAGTTAATTAGCAGATCCTTTTCATGAAAGGGGCATATGAAAATAAACTCATAGTCACTATAGAAACAGTGATGCTGACATGGTGGAAGCTATTAGTGGGGAGTGTGTGTGTATATGTGTGTTAAATAAATTATTTGTCAAGTCTCTTGTAGAACACTTTGGCAAAGATAATATCTGCTTATTATCACATAAACAATTTGCTTCCAATTTTTTATTTGAAGGAAAAAAAGCACCAGCTCATTAAAATATTGTTGCTTCAAAATCATGTTATCGAGGGCCGGCCTGGGGGCGCACTGCTACAGTGCACCGCTTGGGAAGCGCGGCGGCGCTCCCGCCGAGGGTTCGGATCCCACATACAGACCGGTTCCCGCTCACTGGCTGAGCGAGGAGCGGGGGCAACACCGATGGTTGCGATCCCGTAGCCGGTCCCAGTCCGGTAAGGGCGCAACACTGAGGGTTGCGATCCGTTGCCGGTCACGAAAAAAGACAAAAAAAAAAAAATCATGTTATCTAACTTCCACTCTAATGACTACATGTCGGAATATCTCCCTTCATGAACATGACAGATATATACTCACTTTAGAAAGAAACATTTGGGGGCCGGCCTGTGGCTCACTCGGGAGAGTGCGGTGCTGATAGCACCAAGGCCACGGGTTCGGATCCCATATACGGATGACCGGTTTGCTCACTGGGTGAGCGTGGTGCTGACAAACACCAAGTCAAGGGTTAAGATCCCCTTACCGGTCATCTTTAAAAAAAAAAGAAAAAGAAAAAAGAAACATTTGGTGAGATGGGAATTCTGGTTCATGTGCTATTATACTATTTCCTCCATTTATTTGCTTGGATAACTGCTTCTCATCTTTCATGTTTCAGTTCACATGTCACTTTTCCCAAAAGACCTCTCTTAACCCTTAAACTTAATCTGCGTTATCTATTGTTATGGGGTCTGTATGAATTTTACCCACTCTCATCCTCTCTTCACATTTTATTATGAAGACTGGCCTCATTGCCTGGCTTCCTTTATAGTCTATAAACTCTCTGAAGATAGAAGAAACCAAGTGCATCTTGGTTTATTATTCTATCCCTACTACCTATCAGGTTGCCTGGCTTAGAGTAGTCATTAGCTGAAGAAAAGAAAAAAAAAAAAAAGAGAGAGAGAGAGACAGAAGGAAGAAAACAAAGGAGCAAGAAAAATAGAAACAGTAACTTTGCCATCTGCAACAGTGCATGACACAGGAAGTCAAATGAATGACTGAATTAATGAATATATAAATAATATTTAAAAATTGATATTTACTGTCCTGTGCCTTCTAAATACATCTTTTGTAGTTCTTGCTGCATTGTATTGCCATCACAAATGTGTCTATTGTACTCTTGCTTTATTTGACCACATTTTGTGTGACCAGAGAGTTGGCAACATGAGATGGGCTTGGTCCAACGTTGCTGGCTTTGACGATGATGGCGGTGACCACCAGGGGGCAGCCTTAAGATTATGGAAAAGGCGAGTGAATTCTCTACTAGAATTCACTCCAAAAGGAAGACAGCCCTGTAGACTTTTTGATTTTAACCCATTGAGACCCATTTCAGGTTTCTCCCCTCCAAAACTATAAGATGTGACATTAGTGTTGTTGTAAGGTACTATGTTTGTGGTCGTTTGTAAGAGCAGCAATAAGAAACTTGTATAGCTCATACAGATTTGACACATTTAGAGTGAGGAAAGCATTGCTATCTTGGCCTTCTCCCTCTCTGTTTATAAAATTCCTGTAACTACCCACCATATGTGCAGCCTCAGCCTCCAGTTTAGACAGCTTCTGCTTACCTGTGCCTCATGGATATTACAGTCTCTTAGTTTGTGACTCCTGCCTCTGCTCTGGGTGTCTTTTGGATTTTTCTCTTCACCATTTCTTGGGAGTGATAATTTATTTGGTTCGTTTAATTAACACCAAACTCTTCGTTTAAAATCTTAATCCCAGTCTACTTTCTTAGCATAAGTTATGACGTTCTATATAGGCTTTTCCAGTACCAGTGGCCACGGTTAAGGATACAATAAAACATGATGTGCCTACTTTGGGTGTGGAACCAAGTAAAGCTGATTCCACAGCAGACATACTGACTCATCCATCATACCTTATGGCTTTATCCTTTAATCTCTTTGGAGACAAAAAATATAACAGCTTTTCTATGTTTGTATTTTCAACACCCCGTACCATGCCAGAGGGCTTATCACATAGCCGATGTTGAATTAAAGTCCTTTTTGATTCGTATTTCAATATTTTACAAAACACACTGAAATACAATTAATATACACATAGAACTTTTCTTGAGTTCAGTAGCTTATTTTGTACCATTGAAATAATTGTTTTGACAACCATTAAAAGTGAATATTATTTTTCTCAATAAAAAGTATAAGTCATAGCATTGCTACTTGGTAAATATCCCATCAGCTGGATGAAATATTGTTGAAAATCCAGCATGGGTTGATGACAACAGATTCTTTATTTCTGGTAATCATGTACTTATAGCAAAGGGATTATTTTTGAAAATGTATCTCACTTTTTGTGGGTCTTTTTTTGTTTTTATTATTTTGCTTTGTAACTGTCTATGTGATTTTTCCATGCATCTTAAATCTCTGCCATTTTGGCAGAGTACAACAGATGCCAAAATATCAAATGATTAGGTTAAATTAAGAAAAGTTAAATAGAAAGTTTTTTAAACATATTTTTAGCAAGAATAGAGCTGTTATGAAAAACATATTTTATTCTGAGCCAAGAAAATTATAATACATGATGTTTTCTGATTTGTTGTGATTTGGATCTTCAATCAAAAGTCAGTATCTTGGCATCAGAATATAATAGTGTCCTTAAGATATCTGCATATAGATTGAAAATGACTTCATATAGATGAACTGGTCAGAAACAAAAGGAATGAACTGGTATAAAGGGGAAAATAATCAGTTTCAATATGGAAAGCTATTGCTTGTAGAAATATGTCAGGAAAAGATGGCGTGGTCAAAAGATCCTTCTACTAAAAACTATTAATAAATTAGACAATTTATTAACAATTCTTCAAAAATAATGCTTCACTGATTATAATAAGACTTTAGTGACCAACAGATCCATGGTACTAATTTCTACTTGCTTGTCAAATAAATTGTAACAGTAAAATTACAAAATATCTCAAGTAATAAATTCACCCTCGTTTAGGAGTAAATGGGATTAATGGTGGAAATTAAAAGTATTGGATTCATATTCTTTTAAGTAATTGTAAAAACTTTCACTAATGAATGTTACCCATATAGCAATTTTGGGTGAAGTTTTTCTTAATAAATGTTATCAGTGTAGTAATTTTGGATGGAGTTTTTCCTAAATATGTAAGAAGAGGTATCAAAAAAGGAAATCATAGCCTGGCAGTAAAATAAAATAATGATTAATTTAAAAAACAAAGTCTGGAAAGAATAGTCACTATTTTTTTATAAAGTAATTATATTGGAAAAAATCTACGCAGGCAAAACTTCATGACATAAGCCAACTTCAATTTATGAGACTTCAATAATCTGAAAAAGATGGGCTGACATTTTCTACTTCTCCCAAAATTTGATTTATGACCCAGAGACCCATGATTTCTACATCAAGAGAACCAGCCTACTGTCCATCTACGACCATGATTTTCCCACCTTGGCTGAATAAGGTCGAGAACGTTTCTGTGCCTTTGCCAACCAGCCAATCTCAAATAAGGTTTCTCATCTGAACGACTGAATCCAACAAATTATAGGAGTGACTATTTTCTCAAATGTAGCAAGAGTGGTACATAGCTGGTAGTCTAGATATGTAGGAGAGAAGTTAACTCCTTATATTCAGTGAATGCCTTAGGTCTTTAGAATTCTGTTCTCTTGCAGAACTAGGTAAGAATGAAATCTCTGGGGTTAGGACCTAAGTATCAGTGCCACATAGGGCGTGCCTTTTGAGGGAGTCAACAATATATTCCTTTTTTTCTATCTGTTACCTCATCACAAATCATATTTCTAAATTTTTCCAGAGAATGAAAATTGTAAAAAACAGATGGCAAGAAGTAGAAAGGAGATTGACATACCGGAAGAATAGAATCCACATATAAGATGCAATGTGAAACTGAGATAGAAAGGACTCAATGTCAGTGTATAATGAGAATGAACATTTTTCAAGTAATTGATATGCTTTAAATTAGAACAAGATGATGGGAAAAGAGGAGGCTACTTTGTTAAGAGAGCTGTGACTTGTGAATGCCTATTTGAATTTACTGAAAGCTGTGTGCAATAGCCTAACTACTATTTACATGTGCAAGGTCTTACCAAAGAATATGTAAGGTAAAGAGCATCCTCTGTCTGTTAGACAAATAATGTGCATATAGGTCTTACTATGTTTGAGGCTAAGTGAAAACAAAGCAAATCAAAATGACATGGTGCATGTAAAAAATACTTCCAAATAAATACTGAAATACTTCAGATGGGACTTTCCCTTCTCATTCAACAGTATTTCCTGAACGATATTGGTTACTGGGAGAATTTTGGAGATTTGTATTTTCTTTTATGTTCACTATTTTTTCATATAGTTTTAATATTATAAAAGCTATAGAAATGTTTAAAAAGTAAAGTTAATAAGAATACTACATGTCAAAACATGGGAAAACCACCAAAGTAATACTTCACAGAAATTCATAATTTTACATGCAAAGATAATAATAAATCTATAAATACTGATAAATAAATACAAGTACTATTTTTTTAAGACTGATATAATGGAAAAAAAACTCTGCAAAATATAATTCAATAAAAAAGGAGATAAATGCACTTCACATTGTAAGAAACTAAAAGAGCAACATATCCAGGTTGAATAGGTAAAAAGTTGTAAGTTATTATTGTGTCAAAATTTATACTAATAAATTTCAAACCCGGAAAAATGGGACAAATCTATGGAAATATATAGCTGATTAAAATTCACTTACAAAGTACAAATCAGAATATAACAATATCTTATATGTTATGCTATTTTATATATCAGTATCTAATAATTTAATGTTAAACACTTTTTAAATCTTAAAGAAACATCCCCATTTTTTAGTCTGATCTGAAGCACAGAAAATGATAAATGTTTTAAATTTATTTATATATTCCTGATATTTCAACTCCTAAAAGGTGGAGGGGGGAAAATGTACAGAAAAATCTCAATCTCTCAATGTCAGCAAGGGTATGTGGGAAAATGGGTACTTTGATAAAAAATTGTTGAGAATATATTAGGACAAGATTTCTGAAGGGCAAATTGGAGATTTCAAAAGAAATGTAGCACAGAAATGGGCATATACATGTGTATATTTATGTGTATATATATATATGCGTGTATATAAATGTTTTTATTTTATTTCATTTTATCAATATACGACGTAGTTGATTTTCTTGTCCCTTTTCCGATTCCTCTCTCCCCCCTCCTTCTTACCCCTCTTGCACATCAACATCATATCTGTTCGCTTGTCTTAATAAGTTCAAGGAATTGTGATTATTGTGTCTTCTTTCCCGCCCCCCTGCATATGTTTGTGTATTTATTTTTACCTCCCACAAATAAGTGAGAACATGTGGTATTCCTCTTTCTGTGCCCGACTTATTCCACTTAGAATGGTGCAGCCTTTTTTTTTTCTTATTTTTTATTTTTTTCTTTTTGTCTTTTTTACTGACCGGCAACGGGATCGCAACCCTTGGTGTCGTGCCCGTACCGGGGACCGACAATGGGATCGCAACCCTCGGTGCTGCGCCCGCACTGCGCTCAGCCAGCGAGTGGGAACCGGTCTCCACATGGGATCCGAACCCTCGGCGGGAGCGCGGCCACCAAGCTCCCAAGCGGCGCACTCTCCAGTGCGCCACCGGGCCGGCCCAAGAATGGTGCAGCCTTTATGGAAAATGGTTTGGAGGTTCCTCAATTGCAGATAGATCTACCATATGACCCAGCTATTCCACTACTGGAAATATAACCAGAGGAATGGAAATCATCATGCCGGAAGGGATACCTGTACTCCAATGCTTATTGCAGCACTATTTACAATAGCCAAGAGTTGGAACCAGTCCAAATGTCCATCATCAGATGAGTGGATACAGAAAATGTGGTATATCTACACAACAGAATTCTACTCTGCTATAATAAAGAATGAAATACTGCCATTCACAGCAACATGGATGGACTTAGAAAAAACTATATTAAGTGAAATAGAGCATGGATATATTAAAAGAGCTAACTATAAATACATTCACCAAACATTATAAGAATGAAACATCAGAAGCAATAAAGATGTGTAATAATTTGATATTTGTTAAATAATTTTTTCACTATCTAAATAAGCAGAAGTATATACCTAATAAATTTTAAGTTGAAGGAACATTTCATGATGTGAAAATTTGAATAAAATGTTGAACATATTTTATCAAGTGAAAAAAGAATTCACACGGTTTTATATAAATAGCCAATTTTTGTAAAAATGCATGCACATGCATTGACACTAATAGAATACCTGACACCAAAATGCCATCAGTGATAGTATGTGAGAAACGGGATTATAGGTTAGTTCTATTTCTTTGCTTGTCATTTTAATTTTTTTTCTAAAAATGTTATGATAAAGGTTTTATAATCATAAAAGTATTAATAAAAATAAACAAAATAAAAGACACCTTAATCCTTAAATACAACTTTATAGGTTTAGAGTATTTCATGATTAATTCAAAATTTGGCAATTATTTTCCTTAGGCCTTTGGCCTAAATCCTGATTTCTTTTAAAATTTCATTCTGTTCATTATTTTCAAGCAAATAGAAAGAAATTACTTTATGGTCCAAAATAATTCCTTAGTACAAGTTTCCAAACTTACTAAATCATTAAAATGACTTGAATGTTTTTAAAAAATTTAAACCACTAGGTTCTATTCTGGTAATTCAGAGTGATTTGTTAGAACTGGGAATCTGCATTTATAATCAGAGCTCGGACATTCTAATGATTGGGAACATATGAAAAACAATTGTTATCAGAAAATTAACCTGTCTACTGATTTCACAGGTGTCTTCATATATATAAAATACTATTCTAAACAAGTAACAGCTGCACTTTAATTCTTCATGGGGAGGTAAAAAAATAGAAACATATATATTACACTGTCAGGGATACAACAATGAATTTTCTGACAGTAAGTGCTGCTAAATCTTGAGATGAATTTGCTCTGGAACTCCCAGAAATGATACAGTTTGCTTTCCATATAGCGTAGTTAGGTATAGCCTTCTTGCTGGCAGAGGGTGACCTAAAACGTCTTTTAATCTGTATTTTCAATTCTAAGTGTTTTAGAACTTTGATCTGTTTAATTGCACCAATAAGTTATATAGGTTTTTACAAATATTATGATATATAAATACATTTTAAATATTGGGATAAATTTGTCAAGATTTTATTAAATGTTATTAAGCCCCAATGTATCTCTGTGCTAATGAAAAAAGAGATGAGATTCAATAGTCTCAGCAACACAAGATGTTAATTTAGTAAACATTTTCTCTTGTAAGTATTTCTAGGCATATACATTTTGTGGCACATTGCAATCAAAAAGTCAGGCATGATGCAGTTATTGGAAGTATAACCACGGATTATAATAGCATCGTGTTTAAACAACATGGTTTTCTTTGGGGACCTTTACTAATTTTCCATCCCAAATGACATAGATTATATACATCATGGTAGGATCTAAAAACTGTCCCTATTATATAGATAATAAAAAAGGAAAAATAATGCCTTTAACAGAGATAGTGTTTGATGATCTTATATTACCTGGGGGAGAAAGTACAACTTTTATCCTAACAGAGATGGGTAGTATAATGTATCACTTAAGATGAACTGTAGATTTTCCGTAACATGAACTTGATGAATTTCATAATGACGGAAACTGACACAAGAGTAATGAATGAGTAGAATTTTGTGATTTCCATTTGTAGAAAGTTGAGGAGATCAATGCATTTGATTACTGCTTTTACATTAATATTATCACTTACCCCAGCCTTGTTGCTTCATTAATAATACTGCTCTGACATTCTGCAGAGAGAAAAGCAATTTACTTAAGCCAACTAATATATTTTACTTAAATTTATGGAGGCTAGTACGTCTTAGTAGAGATGATATCTGTCACAAAACACAGGATCTCATACAATTAAAAAATGTTTTTATTTAATAGAACTGTCTTTTAGATGGATGAATTAGGTGATTGTAATAAAATATGGTTTCTTTCCAAAAAGTCTGCTTTTCATGCCTAAACTATTCACCTCAACAATTATCTAGTTTCCCTCTTATCAAAACTAAAATTCTGACCAGAAGATGTGCCATTTGATATTAATTGGAAAAAAATATATATATATATATATATATAACAAATTTTAAATTTTGTATGAAATGATTAAATGCCATGCTCAGTCTATCCCCAACCCATGCCACAAACCATCACTAAAATGAGCTTGGATTCCTAAGAATGAGAAAAAAAATGTTCTCTATTTTTCTCTATTTGAAAATTAGATGCACTCTCAACTCTATATTCACCTGGAATCTACAGGGGGCTGGCTGTGAGGAGGAGGAGAAAGAAAATTCTTGAGGATGGATTGGGAAGAGAAAGAAATAAACAGGGATGAGAAAGGTTCATAACTCTTAATGGTACCTGGGTACCTGAGCCAGGGAAACTTTTTAAAAAGGGGACTACCATAAGGTAGACCAGGAGAGTCTACTTAATAGGATACTACCTGGGTGGTGGAAGGTTCCACTAGTTTCCAAGTTTTGCTTAGAGTTCACTGATGTCTCTCTATCATGGAAAGTCATATGTTAAACATTTAAAACAACAATAACAACAACAACTACATTATTAAAAAAATAGAAGGTGGAAAATACAAGTTGTAAGAAATATAAGAACAACAACAAAAACAGTACTATCTTGGTTCTTCCACATTATATAGGTGTAACATGAAAATCAGAAAGGGCAGATGGACAAATTTCTTGCGAGATCTAGTAAACATCATTATAATAATTACTACCATGTATTGATAATAATATTTTATATTAGGAATTATACTAATTTTTTCATTAAAATTAACTAAGTCTTACACTATCTTTACATTGTAAAATCTTATTTTACGGATAAGGAAAATGCAGTTAAGAGCATTTAAACAGCAAACAAAACTTGCTTATGGGTCACAAAGCTAGGTCTTGTGAAGCTTTGGCTAAAAAACAGATAAATCTAAATTAACCCACTTTACACTATGTTTTAATGTCTCTCTGCATTGAAACAATTTGTCATTATTTATCCAAACAAATTTATGGAGTACTTATAAGGTACAAGTGATCATGATTCTGAATTTATAGGCAGAATACTACTACCACTACTACTTCTAGTTCTTTCTATGTTCTGATCTGTGTCCTAAGTGGTTATTTAATTCATCCAACAGCACAATGAGATAGATTCCTTATTACCAAGATTTTGCAGGTTCCAAACCATAATAGAGATGGAAAACACTCTTAAGATTATACAGCTGTGGATGATGTAATACTTGTTTTCAAGGAAATATTTAACTGGGAACATAACAAAACATATATTCAAATAATTAAATGAAATGTTAAATGCTAAACACATCATTTGTTATTTGGATTATACAGTATATTCCATTATTGTAATATTTCATATGTTATATTCTAATTGCAAGTATTCTTCACTAGTAAAGAGAAATGTCTTATTTATCTGTATATCTCCAGGTAGTACAAAAACATAGTAGGTGTGAATAACTATCTTTGGTTAATAATAATAATAACAGTGATAAGAAAAAAATTTCCTCTAGAGTCTATAGTAGACTACATAGGGACCAGAATTTGTGATAGGTAAATTTAATAAGTTTAAACACGGTCAGAAACACTTTTTCAATGGATTACTTGCAAGTTTATTTTTCATAATTGAGGTAGTGAATTGTCATGTTCATCTCAAAAACATTTTTGTTTATTTGTGATCATTTGGTACACAGAAGCTAAGCATTAGGGAGGAAACCTCAGAGAAATCTTCTGACATATATACACTTGAAGGAGTTAATGACAATTACAACCTTTATCCACGATCATTCCCCATGGCAGTCATTCTTTATGACTTCTTTCAACCTGACAAATGTTCCACAATTTTTGATAGTCATTAAAGTTTATATTTGGATAGGTAACAGCATAATTTATCAGTAAAATTATTTGCTTTTTGGTTTTTTCTCTTACAATGAATGACAAGAAAATGTAATACACGGAATCAAGGTTGATAGTATAGGGTCAGGTTTTTAGTCTCACCCAATAATTCTTCTTAACCTAATTAAGTAGAAAAAAAAGAGAAGGAGGTGATAAGGGAGGGGGAGGAGGAAGAAAAATGAGGGTTTTAAGACCCCAATAAAAATTGTCTATCCTCTAGCTTCTCTTATCAGTGAAGTGGTGGTAATTTAATGGCATAACACCTGAATGATCAAAAACTTAAGTTCAAGTGATCTACTTTAATGACTACTTTAAATTAATTTTATGCTTAAAGCGAGATTCCCATTTCTGATTTAATGTTTTCATTGTTCCAATAGGGTCCTAATGTTTTCCTTATTCTTTAGCCTTGAAGGTAGGTTTTTATTTCTGTAAGTGCAGAATGGGGAAAAAAAAAAATGATTTCCAGGAGGTTCTGATTACAGATAGAGACAAATGCATGTGACCAGCTGTTTTAGTAAGCCATTATTTCACGTGTACTTAAGGGTGTATAAAATTCAATTATATGGTTAGAGAATGGTGAATAACCCAGTCAGAATGAATAGATATGGATATGGAATTGTTAGAATTGTTATACTGAGCCCCTGGAGAATAATAACACTTGTGATTAAAAGTGATTTAAGAGAAAGTGGGAACAGCCCAAGGCCACACATTTATGGATACAGCTTGAACCGCAATCCAGATGTTTCTTCTAATTGTCTAATAAATATTAAAATCAACCACTCTTTTATCTAAAAAAAAATGCATATTATTGTACTGTATATCTAGTCTTTTGTTAATGCTTATAAAATTAGGTATATTTCAGCAATTCTTGCTCTAAAATTATAAATTATACATCCTCTTACACTTTCTGTTAAAAAATACATTTTGATAGTTGTACATTCATTATGGGAATGAAGGAAAAAGAGAAACAGAATTAGAGCATCCTAAATTGTTGATTATATCCTAAATCGTTGATTATATCCTAATATTTTATTTTTTAGACTGTTCGGATTCGATGAAAAGAGTGTTGAGAGGCTTTGGAAAGCTAAGTACATAAAAAAAGCAATTTCATCCTCAGAACAAAAGGATTATACAAAATAACTTAATAAAAAATAAAATAGTCTATACAGTTAAGAAGCTTATAATGACATTCTCTAAAGTGCTTTCTAATTAGGTAATTTTTAACTTCATGGAAATCTTGGGTTACCAGGTATTTTAGAATATATTTCTTGTAAATGTGAGTCTATGTTTTGGATGGAGGAAAAAACAAAACTACAAGAGGTCCCAGCGTGATGAGTATTTGCTATCTAGATGGCAAGTGAAAAATACTGTAGTGATAGAGTCAAAGAATTGATTTGCATTAAAAAGTTCAAGTGTTAATTACCACAGAGACTTCTTACCTTTTGTGTCCTCATAATAGTCAAAGGAACATACTTCTTGAAAACTCCTGGGTGAGAAATACAAGAAAACATGGATATATCAACCAGGTATCACTGAATAACAACTTCAAATCTCATTGCTGCACAAAAAATAGGCTTCATTCTGCATTCTGCTCACAAGTCTATGAGTCAGTAGGGCACATCTGCTAGTTGAATTTCTTGTCAGCTGGTGGGAGGGCCATGACTGGTACACGTAGTCTCTTGTCCTTCAGCAGGCTAGTTTGGCTTGTTCCTAGGGTAGAGCAGACACAAGAGGGAGGGAAGAAAAGAGGGAGGGAGGGAGGGAGGGACAGACAGAGAAAGCATGCAATGTCTTCTGAGGCCCAGCCTGCAAAACATAACAGTTACGTTCACCACACATTATTGGCCAAAGTAAGTCAAGGCTTGTCCACATTCAAAGAAAGGGTTGCAAAACAGACTCCACCTATTGACAGGAGATACTGCAAGTGACATGGCAGAGGAAATGAGTCAAGGAAGGGGTGGAGAATTGGAACCTTTTTAAAAATTTTGCAATCAGTGTAACATGAAGAGCATGTTCTAAGTGAACAAGATGGCCTAAAAGTAGCTTTCAGTTTTACTAAAACTTTAGACGGGCTTCATCCTGATTTTACCCCACTGTCCACCCTTTTCTTGGAGCATTTATTTTGGAAAACTTTATAGTTGCAAATTCTTTCTCTGCTGCTTTGAAATGTATGTAAATCTTCTCCCAGTCTCTTGACAATTTTACAATCCAGAAATGTCTTTCGCGTGAACTTGGGAGTCATCCATTTGAAACGCAATCATCAAGGAAGACAGTACCCCCATCTCCCAGTTTCTGTGAGATGCTTGCCTTTTACCTTGATGAATGCTGTTTAGCAAACACAGATGGCCCAATCACAGAGAAAAATGTTTGCCAACTCGGGAATAACTCAATAAACTTGACTCATCTCCTGGATCAAGTTTTCCCCCTAATGTCTTCCAGTACTTTTTCACTAGCTCAGTTCAATGCTTAAAATCCCTCCAGCCTTTTGTTCGAATAGAGTTGAGTTTGATCTCTCTCAATTATTTCAATAGTCTTAAGTAAAATCTTTCTTACCTCTTTAACTTAGTCAGCGGTAATTTTTCTTTGACATGATCATGACACAACTAAACTGAATTAGGTTTTTGCGGAAGAGACCCTGGTCCCATTCTGTATGTTCTGTATATATCTATAAAAATAAATGGACAGAAATAGACACAATTTTAACAATTAGTGCTTTTAAATTAAACTTGCAATTAAATTTAAAATAAGAAGCAATGTACTATTTAGCCATTAAGTAAATTTTCAAGTTTATTAATAGTTTCATAAGTGCACGGTCCCTAATTTCTTGGCAGATCTTCAGAGAAAAAACTTTAGTCTCAATCTAAATCATGTTGGAAGAGTAGGTGCCTAGAAGCACCAACTTACCATCTTCCTCAGCTTACCATTAATGAAAGATTCATGATGAAAAGGAGCAAAATCAGAGGAAATATTTAAAACACCGATTAAAAGTGATTTTGCTGTTAAAACTGTAGTGGGTCATTAAACTCTGCGGCACATGATCTTGCCACATTTGATCATGAGAAATGTCTCAGAATTTGATATTGTCATTTCTGAATCTGTCCTTCTATCTCTCGGAAAATTATTTTAAAAGTTTATAGAGTATTTTTTAAAATATTTTTTCTGTGTGAGATTTTTTTCAAGCAAAATAATAAAGGTTATTAATAACTCTTCTAAATCAGTGCTACAAAGATCTCTATGTAGACTCCAATCCAGAAGAGAACAATTTAATATATAGCAAACAATTTATATAAAGAAAAATGTGAAGGTTAGAATTAGACAATGCAAATGAAGATGTTTGTGATAAAAGAATGGAAGTGCAATAGTTTGAAATTGAGATTTTGGAAAATGTAGATTTTGTAGTTAGGTGTTGGTTAGTTAATTATTTTTCCTAAAATACTTGAAAATTTGATAAAATTTATGGATGGTAGATGCTATTTCAAAAAGTTCTATTTGCCTTTTAGCTAGAACAGAGTTTCTCAAGCTAAGTCCTACAGGCATTTCTTTCCAGATAGTTCTTTGTTGGGGGGGGCACAAGATGTTATTTTGTATGTCATAGAATATTTAGAAGTATTCCTGGCTTTTACCCACTAGATGCTAGGAGCTCTCCTCCATTTTGACGACAAACAGTGTCTCCAGACATTGCCAGAAGTCCTCTGGGAGACAAAATGGTCCCAATTGAGAACTGCTGACTTAGCCAAGTGTAAGCATGAAGCAAACATTATGCAAATGGACTTTCAAAAATGCACTTACGTTTTGAAAGAGGACACCTAACATTTATTGAACACTCACTACATAACAGGAATTGCACTGACAAGTTTTTAAGGCCATTTAATAAGAACTCTATGCAGTATGTGTAATCACCCTAGATATTCAGAGAAGGAAGTACTCAGGAATTCACCCAAGATCACATAGCTAGTGACACAGGAGCTAAAATTTAAAAAGTCAATTATGACTATTCCATAGTCTTGTCATTTCACCAACCTCTCTCTGTTTGTTATTTGAACATGATCAATATTGACTTCATATACAAAGAACATGAGATTTCTCCTGTAGAAAGAAAACTTTAATTTTATGTTATGACAGGGTGCAGAAAAGTATAAATCATTCGTAATCCCTCTAATTTGAATTAGTTTCCTCCTCACTTCTGTTCTTACAAATAATTGTACTTATTTTTATTTTAGAATATTGTATTTCATGTGTTTTAATTATATATGTGTATTAGTCTGCTTTGTGTTGCTGTAACAGAATACCTGAGACTGGGTAATTTATGAAGAACAGAATATTATTTGGCTCACGGTTCTGGGACAGCTGCATCTGGCACGGGCCTCAGGCTGCTTCTACTCATGGAAGAAAGTGGCAGGCAGTCAGTGGGGACAAGCAGATCACATGGTGAGGGGAAGCAAGAGAGAGAGAGAGGAGGTGCCAGGGTCTTTTAAACAACCAGCTCTCACAGGAACTAATAGAGCGAGATCTCACTCAAGCCCCACTCCCCCAGGGAGATCATTAATCTATTCATGAGGGATCCACCCCCATGACACAAAAAGCTCCCAAAACTGCCACATTGAGGATCAGATTTTGACATGAGTTTTGGCAGGGACAATACATCCAACTTCTATTAATATGTACATAATTTACTCTATTAGAGTATAACCTACCTGAGGTTAGTGGTGGTCATTTCCACCACTCTATCCCTCATTTGTCTAAAACTGAGCTGTCCTTATGATAGCTATGAGCTGCATATTATGTTGCGTATTTGAATTGTTGTTAGTCTAAATTCAGAGGCATTGTAACTATAAAATAAAAATTCTAATTTTAAAGTCTTAGTATAAAAAAATGAAATATTTTGTTAATATTTATCATATTTATCATAGGCTGATATGGTAACATTTTGTGTATAAATTATATTAAAATTAATTTCACCTATTACATTTCACTTTTTCATGTGTCTATTAAAACATTTTAATTTACACATGTGGCTTGCATTATATTTTCAGTGGACAGTGCTGGTCTAGCACCAAGTAGCTGTTAAATAATTGTGAGGTTGAATGTTGGCATATGGATATATTTATTTTATTTTTTCAATTTTATTTATTTATAGATTGTTTATATCATAAACTTATAAAAGTCTAATAACTACATGTCCATATGTGAATATAAATAAGTGTGTGCCTGTGTTTTGGATGAAAATACACACAATAAATTCTAGCAACTGGGTCATTAATGGACATATTATGGCCCTGTAATAGCTTCATTTTGCAATGACCTTCTGCTACATTTAATAGTTTATTTGCCAGATAAATAGTAATGTTATTGTTTTGTGCTTGTATGGTAAATAAACATAATTCCATAATGGTATATTACTAAAATCAGTTTTAAATGGGTTGGGGAAAGAAAACGGACAAGATAGAGTACAATAACCTCAGAACTGAGAGAAGGCACTGGGCAGTTCTGGTCAGAATTTTGAGAAAAATAATGCTATAGCTGCATGTGATATCTGTGACATTGGTTCTGGGGTGCAGAAGAAAGCTAAAGCCATTGGCAACTTCCGGCATCGACAAATTTGGGATGTCTTGGTCAATACACATTCTTAAATTCCCTTGTGAAAGGTCTTATCTTTACGATCCATTCCCAAACTTAATGCATTAGGTTTAGAGTCATTTACATTAAGAAATATCTTGTCTTTAGGAAATGTTTCTGTGTAATAATTTAGATTCTCAAAGTGAAAGAAAACATATATGTACGAATGATCGAATTCTTAAATTTCACAATATTTCACACGTTTTTGTATCTATACCAAAGAAGGGAAAAGTTTAATTTCAAATATTTATGGTCAATAATGCATAACTTTTTCAGTTATTTTAAGAATTTGATGAATAACTTATTCTGTTTTGGAGAAAATGATTTATATAGTAGACATTGTTGTTTGAGATTCATTTGCTAATTATAGTACAATTTCTTTCTGCAGGAACTTTTTTTTTTTTTTGCTGTCATCAAAATCCAGAGTATGTAGTCTTTATAAACATGACTTCATTCTCCAATTTTAGGAGTAGCACAACATCCTAAAGTAAATTAATTCATGCTTCACATTTATTTGACAAGTAAGTGGTTCAAGTACTGGCATATGATCCCTCAAAGCCAATAATAACAATAAAAGTTGGACTTGGAGTTCTCAGATAAGGATTCTCCATTTTTCCCAAAAACCTGGAAATCTGAGATGGTTTAGGGACTAAAGCCTTTGTGTACCATGATTAATATTGTATAATGTTTAAGACTGAGTCCAACAAGCAAGCACAGAGCTCAAATATGTAAGGAAAGGAGAGTCCAAGCTTAGATAATGCTTGTCGCATCCTTTGAATAATTTATATTATTTCCGTGATCAAATATTCTTTTAGCTTAAGCCAATTTGGGTTGAGTTTTCAGTTATTTGTAACTGAAAAGGTCCTAATTAAATAGAATATATGCTTCATGAAAAATACTGTTTTTATATAATTACTGATTTATCCCAAATATCAAGAATAGTTTCTTGTACATAACAGATACTTAACATCTGTCTATGCAATGAAATTTTTTTATAAAATGGATTTTATGCAAGAGAAGTTTGATTTTGTAGACTTTATAACAGTAAATAGTTACACTATCATATAGCTTTATTAATTTTCAGGCATTTCTAAATGGTCCTTCAAGGAAAAGAAAATATCCTTTTCATGGTTTATTGGATTTTTATCTCTCTCTTTCTAGCCTTTACTGAGCCTGAGTTTCAGTGTTATTAACATGATTTGAATAAAAATACTTTACTTTGACAACTGATTAAAATTATTTATACCATGGCATCATTCAGTACATTGTAGACTAATTAATTGCATTAAGAAAAAAGAAAGAAACTTTAATATCTTCTCAAATATCTGTGGGTTACCATTAGGTTCCAGAGCTTTTGATTATTAAAAGCTTAGTACTACAGTCTTTCACCCATTGACAGTACAACAATGGCTTTTCCACTTTATTTTATTATGCCTTTGTTTCCGTGACACAGAAATGAGTTCATCAAGTGTACAGGAAGCAAAGTACATATTTTCATTCTGTCCTCCTCCTCTTCACTTACAAGCATTAGGATCTCTTGAAGAGAAGAAAATTATTATTCTCTTTTATTTTTTAACTGCATTTTAATTAGAATGTTTTAGTCCTGCATGGCCTTCAATTATATTCTATATTTCTTTGTGATTCCATTAACTGTTTAATTATAAAGATCCCTCTACCCACATTAGTGTTTTCATTACAGTGAAAAGCAGTGAAAACATGGAGAACATCTCCAAAAATTACAAATTCTTATGTTCAAAAAATGAAGAACTTGTACATTCATAATTTTATCTTTATGTTTACATTACATCCACGAGCTACATAATGCAGGTTTTTACATGAGGGGGTTAATTTGAATGATTTGTAAAGTTATTTTTTGAGGTGTCATTTCTCTCAGTCTTTCTGTCTCTCTGTCTCTTCTTACATTTTATTTTGAGATAATTTTAGACTTACAGAAGAGTTGCAAAAATAGTGCAGGCAGTTTCCATGCACTCCGCATCAGCTTCTTCTTATGTTAACATTTGGAAAAACACACGAAAAATTGATGAAAACTAAAAAATTAATCCTGGTTTTATACTATTTTAACTAAACTACAAAATTTATTCAGATTTCACCAGATTTTTTATTAATGTCTTCTTTTTCTTGTTGCAGGGTCTCCTATTGCATTTAGTCGTCATAGCTTCTTAATCTCCTTCTATCTATGAGAATGCCTTAGTCTCAGTCTTTCCTTGTCTGTCATGACCCTGACAATTTTTTTTTGTGTGTGTCTTTTTTCATGTCCGGCAACGGATCGCAACCCTCAGTGTCATGCCTGTACCGGACCGGGACCAGCAACGGGATCGCAACCCTCGGTGTTGCTCCCACACCTCTCTCAGCCAGTGAGCGGGAACCGGTCTGTATGTGGGATCCGAACCCTCGGCGGGAGCGCCACCGCACTCCCAAGCAGCGCACTGTAGCAGTGCGCCACTGGGCCGGCCCAACCCTGACAATTTTTAAAAGCACTGGTCAGTTATTTTGTAGAATACCCATAAATTTAGTTTTGTCTGATGTTTTCTCATGACTACATCAGGGCTATCCATTTGGGGAAGGAGACCACCATTTCAGGAAGGAGACCATAGGGGTTATGTACCATTCTTAGTGCATGTCATCAGGGGTTCCTGATGTCAGTGTGTAAATGTTACTGTTAATGTGATCACTTGATCAAGGTGCTGTCTGCCAGGATCTTCCACTGGAAAGTCAGTATTTCCCCCTTTGTGATTATTGAATAATTACGGAGAAATACTTTGGGCTTACACAAACATTGTCTCTGCTTAAAATTTATCTATCAACAGTTGGAAAGGTCTTTTGTGACTATTTATAGTTTTTTTTATTGAAATAAGATGTGAACTCTATGCTCTATGTGTTCTTTTCCCTCTGGGCCTCCTCACACAGGTGGTACATTCTCGTAAAAGCATAGGAAGTCTACCTGTAAGCTTGGGGAAGTCCTCTCTCTGTCCTTTTAGGCATGCGGACAAGTATAAATGTCTGATAGCAGGATCTTTAGGGATTCTGGCTAGATTCAACGTAGAATACTTGTGACATGACCAGCATAGTTTCACTACAGCACTTCTGAACAGGTCTTAGGCGGCTGGACTTGCAGGATTCTCAAAACTGTTCATGCAAGGTGAGAAACACTCTATAATCTTTCTAAGCAACCATTTATGTTCATCATTCCTCATTTCATCAATAAAAATCATTTCTTTCTTTAAGCTTTTCTTGAAGTTTTCTGGATAATATTTAGGTAGAGATATTAGAAGTTTCTGCTACCACTGGAAGTTCCTTCAAACTGCTAAATAACCACACCTGGAGTATGGATTCTCGATTTAAGTATTTGAAATTTTAACTAACTTTCTCTGGGGTGTAGAATAAATACACATATACACCACAGCACTCTGCTTATATAGAGGAATTTGTAAGTAAATTACAGGTGATACAACCATCTTACATTGAAATTTAACTGCACTGTACCACTGGTGCAAACTACATCTGTAGTTTCTACATTTTTTCTCTTCTATTTAAGATCTAAGTTATGTCTTGTAGATGTTTGCTTGTTTGTTTCTCTTCATCCTTGTGTCTACTCTCTGTCTTAGAGTCTCTGCCCACCAATTACATCTTAACTGGCCTGCAGCTATCTCTTACACTCTCCTGATGCCTTCCCCTGAGATTATCCACAACAATAGTCCACAGCATCTCCACTCCTCTCAAGCACCTGCTATTCCACAGAGAAAAAAGAAGGTCTCTGAAATAGAATCTGTCCAGCCACTTCTCCTCTAACACTTTGCTTCATCAAATGTGTATGCCCTGCGCTCTACCTCACCCTCTCTTCATCAACCACCTCCTATCCTGTGCACATATTCCTTTTACTTGATACATGCACATACTGCTGTCTTTGTAATCTTATAAATAATTTTTTATCATGTATTTTCTCCCTCGAGCCTTTCTTTTCATTTCTGTCCTTTGCAGTCTCTCTCCCTAACATCATCTATTTTAAACCATTGGCCTTTTCTCAAATAATTCCCCCATGGGTCTTTGCTTTGCTTATGACATTCAGCTTACCAGAAATTACCTCAATTCTGCCCTCCAGATTAATTTCTCCCCACTAAAAAGCCTAAGCGCAAGTGTCCTCGCCTGGCTGCACACCAAGAGGTAGGTATTCCTATAGCACCTGTGAACCCCATGATTGGGACACTCAGCTCCTATAAAGGAGAGTGTTAATTTCCATTATTTATCTCCCCCCAACACACCCCATGTCTCTGTATCTTTACAACACCCCTACCGTACACTGTACCAGACCCCAGGAAGAACTAAATAAAAATATAAATATACACATGAATGAATATATTCAGGATAGTGGACTGAATATATCCTGAATATATCCTGAACAAACAAGGAAGGCATGTGCCATCCCTGGTATTGTCACCCTGCTGTCACTTATCCTTTGAAATCTTGGCCATGTCTTCAGCTTAGATAGTGCAGGTGAAAGGGTGGAAAATAGTCCAATTTAATTAATAATTACTGACAGAGAAGCTACTAGGTTTCTAACACTATAGTTAGATACTGGCTAAGCAAAGAGCAAGAATAGGTCATAAACTTTTTGAAAGCTGCTAGAATTTCTCATAATTCTTATATGTCCCCAAATGTCACAATTAATATAAATTAATGAAAAACAATTTTTTTACTAATGGGCTCTTACTATTGGTCAAGCAAAGTGTGAAAATAAAGTGTGGAACCATCAAATAGAATTATATTTTTATGAAAAAATATTCTTTCAGTGATACTGATTATCTAAAACAACCCATCCTAAACACCAAAATAGTTCACATTGTCAGATAAGATACATGATACTGAGAGAGGGTCCTTTAATATGGGGCCATATGAATATTCACAAGAACTTGTTGCAAATTATGTAGCTCATATTCTGGAGTAAGAATTAAAATGTTTAAGTATATAGATGATTTAGGCATAAATATATATTGTCACTATTGCTATGCTCAGGCATTTAAGATAGAAATCTCCAGTTCTTCCTGAGCTTCTGATGACAACTTCTGTAATAGTGTAACTGAACAAATGATCTTATCTGACCTGTTTCGAATTTCTGTTGTCTTGGTGTTCCAGTTCTGATCCTTTTCTAACTGTGTGTTTCTCCATCTTGCTTTATTCTCAATATGCCAAATGTATCTAATCTCCTCAATTTTCCCAACTCCCTTTGAACATGGGATAATATTTTATTAATATTTATTTTCAGATATTCCTTGTTTCTGCATTTGCAAACGCTCCAATTTGACATCAAAGACACTCTGCATCTTGGCAAAATGCTGGTTATTGACTAAGTACCCAACCCAAAGTTTGTAGTATTTCATCCCATTGGAGTTACCAACTAAATCATTCTTTTTCTACCCATTGGCATTCTCCACCATTATCTCAGTGAGAAAACTTTCTCAAGGGGGCTGCATTATTTCCCCACTCACTATATTCTGTGATGTCTCTGATCTCTCTCTGCTATATTCCCTGACACAAGTCATTCTCTAGACTAGATTGCTAAATAAGTCATCTGTAAACTGGAAAATTGCAAATAAAATATGTAGCATTTGTGGCTCTGGCAGTGGGCATATCATTTATAACACACCATTCACATATTGCTTGCAAACAGTTTTCAGGGGATCAAGATTATTGTGCTAGATTACTTTCATGTTACATACTGGATGTCTTTTTTTCCTGATAAAATTTAACCATAGTTAGGTTTCTACTGTTGAGAGCAGTTCAGTTCAATTAAATTTCCTGCTGTTTGTGCCATGTCACATGCTGAGTAACACTGCTAAGCAGAAGCAGCCCAGGCGTCATACTATTTATATACCTCAGGCCCATAAATGAGCAGCTGATAATGGGTGTTTATTTAATATACACCCATCTACATATCCTGCATGTCATAGATGAGAAAACTGAGGTAAGGCAAATTAATTTTGCCAGCTACCATGAGGCAGAATCAAGATTAGAAGCCAAGTATGTCAAACCCCAGAACACTATTTTGTAAAAAAGCTAAAACTTAGTGCTGCAAGTAACCAGCACAGGAAAAGTTTAAGATAAGAGCAGAATTAAAATGAAAAGAATAAAATCCAGCCTCAAAGAACAGTGACAGTGTTCTGACATTAGAAAACTTCTCTTGAAAGAATTGGACTTGATTGGAATTTCAACCATAGTTAGTTTCGTGAGCTAAATATGGGTGGGGTGAAGGGCTTACATAATTTCAACCAGAGAGAAGAGTATAATCTAAGGCACACAATGAGGAACATGAGATGCCTCATAGACAGTAAGCTTAACATGTAATATGTAACTCATCGGGGTAAGGCATGAGGCATAGCACACTGTTTGCCTGCACTCAACAAGGCTTAGTATGTTACCACTGAGAAGTTAATTTTATGTCTGTGGATTTTAAAATCCTATTTTTTATCATTTATTGAGTTTCTACTAGTTTCCAACATGAGGCTAGATATCGTATATATATATTACATGTACTATTACTACTTTTAAAAATTACTATTAAATTCAAGAGAGTAAAGAATTTATACAGGGGCACACAGTTAAAGAAACATTAATTATATTTTATTACGTATATTGTAAATTGTTTCAGCTTTTCATTTTAGGTAGATGACTCTAAATCATTATATTAGCACAGGGATATTTAATCTAAGTACCACCTCATATCATGCGTATGGCTTTAGTCATTGTGCATAATATCTCTGAGACTTAATTTCTTTATCATCATAAAATCGAATTAATACTACCTCACAGGGTTTGGAGACTATTATCACATATATATGAGAAGCACAGCATCTGCCACGTGCTCAGCCCTTGCTAGTTTTCTTCCCCTTTGATGAAGCACAAAGTGCTGAGTGGAGTGCTAATGATATAAACAAAAGGTATGGATGTGCTCAGAGGACCAAAGCTCAATGCGGGTGGAAAAATGGATAAGATTTTATGAAATTATAATTAGATTTTACAAGTTTTCATTAGATTTTGAAGGTCCTAAAATTTTTCTTAGACAAGGAACTAGTGTGTGTGTATATGTGTGAGTATGTGCATTTCAGAGAGAGAGTGTGTGAGCACGTGTGTGTGTGTCAGTGTGTGTGAGGACTTTTGCCACATTGGTATAATATGGCAGAAAAAGGAGAGAATTACTTACTCAAGAGTTGGTTGGGTTGGGGGCCAGGGACTGGTTGTGAAATATTCAGTGTATTACATGACAAAGGTGAAGAGTTTAATTGAAGGTTAATTCTGGGTGACAAAGAGACTACTAAGAACAACACCCTCTCTATCACTACTTACTTCAAGGTCAGTTCTCAAACAGAAGTTGCCCACCCAGAAGACTTATCTGGTTTTGCCTCTGTCTCGCTGTGGGTAGCCTCCCTTCCTAAATTGCCCTGCTGTGAGGGGATCTTCTTTCACTCATTCCAGTGGCCACTCCTTTTGCTGGCTCTGATGGCTGTACACGTGCACACTCCATTAAACAGGATGCATATCTGTGAGTATAAAAATGAACCCAGGGGGCCGGCCCGGTGGCGCACTGCTACAGTGCGCCGCTTAGGAGCGCGGCAGCGCTCCCGCCGAGGGTTCAGATCCCACATACAGACCAGTTCCTGCTCACTGGCTGAGCGAGGGGCGGACGCAGCACCGAAGGTTGCAATCCCTTTGCCGGTCCGGTCCCGTACAGGCGCGACACTGAGGGTTGCGGTCCATTGCCGGAAACGAAAAAAGACAAAAAGGAAAAAAAAAAAATGAACCCAGCCCCGGCCCTGTGGCGCACTAGGGAGAGTGCAGGGCTTGGGAGCACAGCGGCGCTCCCACCTCGGGTTCGGATCCTATATAAGGATGGCCGGTGCGCTCACTGGCTGAGCGCGGTGTGGGTGACACCACGCCAAGGGTTGCAATCCCCTTACCAGTCACAAAAAGGACAAAAAAAAAAAAAATGAACCTAAAATTCACGAACATCAGTAACACACATATTTCTATTTACTCCCACGACAGTGCATCTGATTTAGGTATCTCAACAAGAGAGTAGTTAAATGTGGCAGGTTGCTTCCAAAACAATTTAAATTTAAGGATTTCCAACCATATGTGGTAAGTTTTGCGTTAGATAAATTTTATTTCTTCACTCTTTCTCTGAACATTAGAAATGTCACCACCTTTGAAAAGGTCACATCGACTTTAAATTAGTCAAGAAGGAAAAAAAAAAGTTACCCTAGAGTGTCTTTTTAAAACGGCATTTCTCTCCTAAAATTTTAAGACACTTGTAAAAGGTAATCTAAGTTGATAGAATGAGTGTTTTTCTCTATTTTGATGCTCAAATGGTGAAAAAGAAAATCAATTGCACATGCCTGAAATCGCCCGTATATTTAATCTGTGTACATCTTTAAGTTCTTAAAATGGTCATACATTAAGCCAATATTATCAAAGAAATACAATTTTGAATCTGTTCTCACAAACATAGTTAAGTTAGCAAAACTATTATTATTTGCAATAGAACTAAAAAATATGTCTCTTAATGAGTTTGCTAGATTTCCTTTGTTTGCTGGCCTTATAGTGCAAGTCCACTGTTACATTTATTGATAGAACATTTACTGTAGAGTTTTGTTTGTTTTTTAATGTCTTGGTTTTATGTAAAACATATTGTGGCCTGAAAATAAGTGTTGTTATTTTTTGTGAACCTATGCTTTGTGTACATCATTTGTACTTTCTTTTTCTTTGTATATTATGTTAATTTCATGTAAAATTCAAGGATTAGAATTCTTTCCATGTGAATTTTTCTTATATACCTTTATTCTGACTTAGAAAATTAGCAATTTTAATCTAAAAGTTGTGATTGCTTTTCTTCTCTATGTTCTAAAGTTGAAAAATTTTAAGGAAAGTCACATCTGATTAAAGTAAAAACTAACCTTGTTCACAATGAACTGTTCTTTTCTAAATGCACTCATTATTATACATAAACAATCATATTCTCATCCTATTGTCTCTGGTTTCAATGAAGGATTCCATTATCTTTTCTTATCATATTAAACCTTTGAAATAAGGATTTGACACAATTTTACTGATAGGGTTCTTCTTAATTTTGATTGATAGGAAGTATTAAAAACAATTTAGCTTATTGTTAAATGCATACATTCTCTGCTACCTCAAAAAAGAGCTTGTCATACAGTAGAGAGAGGAAAGAGAAGAAGCTTTTATTTCCCCAAATCTTATTATTTTCCATTAGGACTCCACTACGTGGTGAGCATATTAAAAATGTATATCTCAATTCTGTGCAGCACATAGAGAATAACATAAGACTGACTATTTTTCTGCTTTATTTGACTTTGAACACAAGAATGTCAAATCAAATAGTTAAATCATGTTCTCTTACTTCAGTTACCTACAAATAACTATACCTCTAAGTGAATTTGATCAGATGATTAAACCCACAAACTATAATGAACACTGTATAAAATTTACAGTATCTAAATATGAGCAATGAGCAATGGTACACAGTGAATCATGATAAATTCTCACTTTTAAGGAAGAACCTTAAATCACTTTAGCTGAGCAAATGGTCTTGGTGACAGTTACATTCAACTCTGTTTTTTCTTTTTTCCCTGGGAGGCTGGCCAGTACAGGGTTAGAGCACTGGACCTAGGTGTTATCAGCACCACACTCTGATCAGCTGGCCCGTTCAACTCTTGTTTAGGTCACCGAGGTACAGTAAGGTATCAGTGATTTCTTTGAGGGTTTTTGTTACTAGGTGTTGGTCTAGTTCATGCCCTTGCTCAAAGTAGACTTTACTTTTTATCCGTTAGCCCAGGCATGGGTGTGTGACAGCAGCTCTGGTATTCTCTAAGCTAAGCATGCTAGGCCTGTGTTCTGTTTGAGGGTGTCAGGTTTTGTGGTTCAGTTGGACGTGGTACATTCTTTCTCTGGTGGCTGCATTATTTCTATAAAGGCAGGATCTTAATGAGAACTGAAAATAGATACCTCGTTTGTGTAGGTCTATGATGCTTCCCGGGAAGCACCATTAAACATCCCTTCAGAAGAATGAGCTGGTGAGAAACTCAGGACTTTTTTCATTATACAAAATGAGCTGATATATGCCATGTATATAATAAACTAATATTTGTCTCTTGTTAGTTACAATAATGAAAAAGAGAATGATGAAAAATTGGAAAAGTAGCAAATAAAAATTTTATAAATGTAATGATTTCAACACAAGTAGATAACTTCTTTGCATTTTATAAGTAACTGTGCAGACTTTTCTTGTATAGTAGAATTTTAAAAGGTACATAGTATGCACTTGCAATAGCATTCTATTATTTCATTCGAATTGTTCCTAATTTTTCTAAAACTGTAATGAGTCATTTTCTAGCTCTATCTTTGTGCATCAAATTAATATTTCTTTAGAACGTTTTCAAAATACAAAATTAATTGGTCCTAATTTGTACATTTTTAAATAAAACTTTGGGATACATAGGCTAAAAATGTGAAGCCATCTTCATAATGTTTTAAAAAATATTTTATTGTAAATTCAATTTATATTTTCTATGAATTATAAGATATAGATTCACAAGAAGTTGCAAAAATAGTACAGTATAGAATGGTGCCCTTCACCCAGGTTTCCCCAATGCTCACATTACACATAATTTATTGTACAATATCAAAAACAGGGAATTGGTACAAAGTATGTATATAGTTCAATGCCATTTTATCACAGGACAAATTTATGTAACCACCACCAAACTCGAGATACAGGACAACTGTATCATTGCAAAGATCTCCCTTGTGCTTTATAGTAAAACCCCCCCTCCCCCCACCTCAATTTCTAGCAACCACTAATTTGTTTTAATCTGTGTAATTTTGGCGTTTAAAAATGTTACATAAATGTATTCTTATAGTATGTGGAATTGGTATTCCACATTGGAAGATTGGTCTTTTTTTTTTCTTAGTAAAATGCCCTTGAGATTTATCCAAGTTATTGTATGCACCAATAATTTGTTTACTTTTATTGCTAAGTTGATCTCTGTTTTGATCTATCTGTAGTTTAGATAGACTATATAGTTTTTGTATGTATATCACATAGTCCTAAATTAAGATGTTAGCAGGGCTGGATTTCCTCCAAAGTCTCTAAAGAAAAATTGTTCTTTGCTTCTTCTACTTTCTGGTATCTACAGATGTCCCTTGACTTGTAACTGCTTGACTGAATCTCTGCTTCCATGGTCACATGCCCTTCTATGTCTTTCTATGTGTCTCTTAAGAGGATACTTGACCTTGGAATTAGGGTCCATCTGGGTAAATCCAGGATAGTCTCATCTCCAGATTCTTAACTTAATCACATCTGCAAAGATCTTTTTTTTCCAAATAAGATCCTATTTACAAGATCTGGGGTGGCATGTCTTTAACAGGGCCATCATTCAAATGACAGCAATGGGGTTTAAGCATTTATACTCCTACCGGTGAGTAAGCACAGCTCCTTAACTTGTTTCAGTTTTCATTTTTGCTAACCTATGACAAATTTCCCATAATGAAACCCAGAGTCATCTTTCTAAAATTCAAGTCATGTCATGTATTTCCCTGCTCAAAACCATCAATGGCTTCCCATTTCACCCAGAGTAAATCTAAAGCCTTTTTCACAGGCTACACAACCCGAAACTCTCACCACTTCTCTAATGCTAGAAGCCTGTTTCCTCCTCACACCCCTTACCATCTCCTGACATGCAGTTATTTTTCCATATTTTTTTAGCTTTGTCAAACTGCTGTATTAATTCCTTAAGAGCATGGTATCCCTTTCTTGGCTGTTGTAGCTTAGCATATAGAAGATATGCCAGCACATAGTAGGTGCTTAATAAATATCTCAAGTTAATGAAATAATAGCGTTGCCAAATTCCCATCCCTACAAAGTTTCTATGAAATTATGCACCCACTATTTATGACTTACATTGCTCATTCTCCTAAACATTTTTTTTGTGTGGCATTGGTCCTTTTTTATATTTTTAATCTTTACCAATTTTATGAAAATATTATCCATTAATTTTAATAAGTATTTATTTGTTTACAAGGGAGGACAAACTGTTTAATTGGAGGAGATTTTTTTTTTCTGATGAATTCTTTCTTCACAGTTATTGGTTACTTATTTCATTAAATATTTGCTTTCCATTTATTTTAATGTTATTTATAATTTAAAGATATTCAATTGTCAATTGTGCATTGTGGATTTTTAAAAATTTGTCATGCACACTTTTCATTTGTATGTGTATTTTGCTGTATAAAATGTTTTCATGAAGTTTAATGTAAACATTTTTTTTCTTTTTGCAATTCCTCCATGTGTTTATTTCATTTCTGCAAATATTTAGTTGTTTAAAACTTATGAATATATATGATTTTCTATTTCTCTAATATCCCATATCTATGTTTTCATATAACAAAAAGAAGAATTTTAAGTTTAGAAATGTGTTTTAATTTTTTCTTCACTTCTGTTTCTCAGTCAGGATATTAATACTTCAATTTAGAAATCACCTTGATTTTTTTTTTTTTCATAGAGAAGAGAGTATAGGAGAAAGTCAAGAAGCCACAGAATTCAAGACAGCAATATTGACAAATTGTGAGAAATAATGATCAAGTACTTTTAATACCAAAGCTTGCTTCTCTTTTACTTTTAAAACCTTAAAACAGACACAATCCGTGATAATGTTATTAATAGCGTAAGTCATAAGAAAGAGAAGTAGCAATCATTCAAGAATAATATTAATCACAAATTAATAATTCAACATCTCTTTAGGTTTTCATCCATTAAAAAATACTCCGAGGGTGAAAGGGACAGAAAGAAGAAGGAAGGAAAGAAGGAAAGTAAGAAAGAAAAGACCACAACAATGCATTAAACTTTCAGAAGGAGTGAACAAACCTAAGGATACTAGATATGTGGGGAGGAAGGGAGAGCACTTGAGAAGTGATAGGTCGGGCAAAGGACATAAAGAAATATGATTTGTAAGAATAGATACTCTAATAATAAATAAATAAAAAATTAAAAAATAGCACCCTGACGAGCAAATTGACCTAAATGTCTGGTTTTATAAATTTTTAGATTTCTATGTGTTCATGTTTATTTAACTTTAAAAGCCTTTTCACACACATGTATATAATTCTCTTAACCATATATAAGGGTGCTTCAAAAGTTTATGAAAAAATAGAATTAAAAGATAAAACGAATCTTCTCATAAACTTTTTTGAAGACCCGTCTTATAAAGAAGCTGAGGAATTGGGAGGTTGAAGGTGCATGGCTTGTGTAACGAGAAGAGTCTTAGGAGGGGATGTATTTAAATCCCAGATCCATTTTCATTATCTGTATCCCTCTAAGCTTTGGTTCCTTCACTGTTAAAATGAAAGTGTCAGTAATAACTACCTTGCAGGCCTTTTTTTATTTTTGTTGAGGAAGTTGACTTCATTTGTACGTGTTTTATGCATGTCCACTAGCTATCTATTATTACATTTAAAAACACCGGAGTATAATTTTATGAGGGAAACTCGTGTAATGATAATGGCCTTGCAAGAAAAATGGTCTCATGATGTCGAGTACGAGGAACAGAAGTTTGCTGGGATCATCAGATCACTGAAACTAAGAATGCAAATGCCCTCTCATATCAGGGTCAAAGTTAAAATAGGAAAATGGATTGTCCCTCCCTACATAATAGAATGAAGTACAGAAATCCAATTAAAATGCATATACTTTCTATTTTATAAAGGATATTTAGAGAGTTACCAATATTGATATGTTAATACCTTGCAATTATTCATTCCCTTTCATTAGACTCAAGAGTTAAAAGGAATAAAAAGGATAGAGAAAGGATAAATAATTATCTTTCTAGATTTTAGGGACCATATTTTTTAGTCACCCATGGGGAGGTTTATCAACACTGATTCCGTTCCATATATGCCACCCTCCAATGACGTCAGTTGACATCTGCTTTCTCTCTCACCTTTTATTCCTGCTTTTGACAGCATTTGTACAAATGAAAATAAAGTCATGTTCTAAGTAAATAAGCTGGAGGGTTGGCAAACTTTCTCGGATAAATACACAGACTCATCTTTCCTTGCAGTGTGTCAGGGAACAAGTCAGTTTTACCTGAGTACCTGAGTTTTTCTCCCAGGATAATCTCTCCTTTTATACCAAAAGGAACCTGAAGCCAATACCTGCATGTTCCAGTCCTAACCTGATTGTGTAAAATCTGTTACTTCCTGCATATCAAAGTTGGAAGGTACATGAAGCCAGAGTTAAGAGGTATAATTTAAGATGATTTTATTAGTGCATCCTTGTGTATTTTGTGGTGATAAGAAAGGGATATTTTTTAAATGTACATTATAAATTCACGTGTAGCTTCATAGATGAGATATGTGAAGAGATAGCCTTTTTTCTCATAACAAGCTAATAAACGTTATGTTCTCTGTATGCTTTTTGGCAGGTAATGTGTTTTTCCCCTGTGAAATCAACACCGTTCTGTGAGGTTTGGTGATTACAGAGGGTTATTTTATGTATAATACAATTTCATTGTAGTTAACAATACTTACACTGTAGTTTCACTGATACAGTAGCAGAAGATTATTTAAAATACTAATTTGTTGCCTTTTGGAAAGCTCAGAAGAGTGTCCTCAATTGATAAGAAACTGTAAAAAGGGGAGTTTTAATAGAAAAGGAGGCGAGATGCTTCCAGGAAACAATCTTTCAGGTGTCAAGGACATGTTTCCTACTGGCATAAATGTAGAACGACAAGTGAGAACATAAAACCCATAGTCATTTGGCACTATTGAGCAGGTATGGCCAGACCAGGGTGACATAGTATTTTCACACACTATTAGTGCTTATTTACTGATAAAGCACAGAATCAGTGCTCACAAGCTGTATGCCTTGTTGAAAAATATGTGTCAGATATTCCTGATACTTTTAAAACTCCCTCCTTAACCTATTTGACTTGGTTTATAGGGCCAAAAATTAAATATAATCATTCATTCACTTTTCAACAAATATTTATTAAAAGCTTATTTTGGGCTGGAACTCCACTCAATTAGAGGGGCAATGGTGAAGAAGACAGGAAATATCTTTGCTCCCAAAGGACTTTAGGAAGGTAATAAAGTGTATATATTTTTCCTTGACATTTAACAGAATTGTAATTAGAGCCTTTGGTTCCATTTTGGTACCTTATGTTCAGGAATATCTACATGACAGTGTGATTAAGTGCGGTCTTAGGAAGGATTTCTTTTCAACTCTATACCTTTGTTATATAATTTACTGATCAATTATACCAATTACGTTTGCTGTTTTATTTACTAGATTCAAGGCCAACTATATTGTGTTGGCAATCATCTTCAAAGGACCAATAGATTCTTTGTGGTGTTAATAAAATGTAATCTCTTACTTTAGACATTGCTTTTGTACCCAAACCTTCAGACACATATGCATACACATACAGAAACAAAATAAACAAGCAAACAAAAAAAGAAAATTTTATTTTATTTTTTTTTTATTTATTTTTTTGTCTTTTTTTTTGAGATCGGCCGCACAGCGCTCAGCCAGTGAGCTCACCGGCCATCCCTAGGTAGGATCCGAACCCACGGCAGGAGCGCTGCTGCGCTCCCACTGCCGCACTCTCCCGAGTGCGCCACGGGCTCGGCCCTAATAAAGACAGTTTTAATAACAAAGTACTTTCTTATTATTTTTCCTTGGATAGAATAAGAAAATTTGAAAATGGAATTTATTTATTTGTGGCTCATATTATCAGTTTTTCATATCACTATTTTAAAAACCACTTCACATTATATATACTTTCATCATCTGTTAGGCTATATTGTGAAGAACCATGTGCAAACAGCAAATATGTTTAGTAGACAATTTCAAAATTTTTTCCTAGATAAGTTGCATAAGTACAATAATATAAGCAGCAATTTTGTTTAGTCAGGAAAATGCCATTTTTCTTGAACTAAAGGACACAATTCCCCATGCAGCAACATCTTTCTTGTCAGCCTTCACACAGATCAACTCACTCAAAACATTTATCCTTTCTTAATCAATTAAAACACTGGTAATGAAAAACAAATACTCTGTTTCTTTAAAGTTGGACAAATTTACTCATAAGTTCAGTAATCATTTCTCCAATGATGACTAATCTGTTCCCCAGGCCCTTGATTCGTCTCATTTTCTCATTTTAATATCAGAATAAATAGATATGGGTGGGCCAAATTTTCTGAATTAGTTATATTTATGAGATATAGTTTTCAGATTGTGGTTTGCAGCTCCTATTTTAAATTTTATTATTTATTTCTATAGCTAATCAGGGTTTTTCACATGAAAAAAGTTTTCTCTGATTATCTCAAGTTATACCTTACACATCCATGTAGAAAGAATAAGGAATTAAGTAAACTTCATTTCATGCTGCTGTGGTCTCATGTCCAAGCATTTTAGATAAGATGATCCCAGGTTAACACAAGTAGCAGTCTCGGTAGATGTTTTAAAATAGTTCAGAATGACAATAGGTAGAAGAATGTCCATTTTAGAGAAGGAATAACATAATTTATGTCTTTCGTGAAAGTCTTGTTCTGCCAACAATACTATGATACTTCTGTAAGTCATCACTTGGTGTCCAGCCAGGACTCAGTTGATAGATGATCAGTAGGCTGGACGCCATACTGAAATTTAGATCCAGGAACACAATTCCAATTTGTTAGTTCCAGTTACAACATCTATCAATGACCATCTGTAGTAGACAGGAAGCTATTTAGCTAAGATTTCTGTTGTTGTTGTTGTTGTTGATATACAATGTGGTTGATTATTGTGGCCCATTACCGAAACCTCCCTCCCTCCTCCCTCTCTACCCTCCCACCCAACAATTTCCTTTCTGTTTGCTTGTCGTATCAGCTTCACGGAACTGTAGTTGTTATGTCTTCTTCCCACCCCAGTTTTTTTTTTTTGTGTGTGTGTGTGTGTGTGTGTGTGTGTGCGTGAATTATTTATTTATTATTAGCTCCCACCAATAAGTGAGAACATGTGGTATTTCTCATTCTGTGCCTGACATGTTTCACTTAATATAATTCTCTCTGTGTCCATCCATGTTGTTGCAAATGGCAGTACCTCATATATTTTTATAGCTGAGTAGTATTCCATTGTGTAGATATACCAAGTTTTCCATATCCAATCATCCGATGATGGACATTTGGGCTGGTTCCAACTCTTGACTATTGTAAAGAGTGCTGCGATGAACATTGGGGAACAGGTATACCTTCAACTTGATGATTTCCATTCCTCTGGGTATATTCCCAGCAGTGGGATAGCTGGGTCATATGGTAGACCTATCTGCAGTTGTTTGAGGAACCTCCATACCATTTTCCATAGAGGCTGCACCATTTTGCAGTCCTACCAACAATGTATGAGAGTTCCTTTTTCTCCGCAACCTCATCAGCATTTACCATTCACAGTCTTTTGATTTTAGCCATCCTAACTGGGTTGAGATGGTATCTCAGTGTAGTTTTGATTTGCATTACCCGGATGCTGAGTGATGTTGAGCANTTTTTTTTTTTTTTTTTTGTTAGCCATGCTAATGGTTTGTCAATTTTATTTATCTTTTCAAAAAACCAACTTTTTGATTAATTGATCTTTTGTATTTTTGGGGGGGCTTCAATTTCATTAAGTTCTGCTCTGATCCTAATGATTTTTTTTCCATTTGCTAACTTTAGGTATGGACTGTTCTTGTTTTTCTAGTTCTTTAAGGTGATGTGTTAGGTAGTTCACTAGCCATCTTCCCATTCTTCTGAGGTGAGCATTTAATGCAATAAATTTCCCCCTTAATACTGCTTTTGCAGTATCCCACAGGTTTTGGTATGATGTATCATTATTTTCATTAGTTTCAATAAGTTCTTTGATTTCCTGCTTGATTTTTTCTTGTACCCATATGTCATTAAGTAGAGTGCTGTTTAATTTCCATGTGTTTGTATAATTTCTAGAGTTTCATTTGTTATTGATTTCTAGTTTTAATCCATTTTGGTCTGAGAAAATACATGGGATAACTCCAATTTTTTTGAATTTGTTGAGACTTGATTTGTGACCTAATATGTGATCTATTCTGGAGAATGATCCATGTGCTGAAGAGAAGAATGAATATTCTGAGGTTGTTGGATAGAATGTTATATAGATATCTGCCAAGTCCAATTGGTCTAGAGTATTGTTTAGATCTTGTGTTTGTCTGCTGATTCTTTGCCTGGATGATCTGTCCAATATTGACAGTGGGGGGTTCAGGTCCCCCGCTATTATGGTATTAGTGTCTATTTCCTTCTTTAGGTCTAATAGAGTTTGTTTTATATATCTGGTTGGTCCAACATTGGGTGTGTATATATTTATGATTGTTATGTCTTCTTGATGGATCAGTCCTTTTATCATTATGTAGTGTCCCTCATTGTCTATTTTTATGGTTTTTAATTTGAAGTCTATTTTGTCAGATATAAGAGTAGCTACTCCAGCTCGTTTTTCTTTTCTGTTTGCCTGGTAAATCTTTTTCCATCCTTTCACTCTTAGTCTATGTGAGTCTTTATGGGTGAGGTGGGTCTCTTGAAGGCAGCATATAGTTGGGTCCTCCTTTTTAATCCAGTCAGCCAGTGTGTGTCTTTTGATTGGGGAATTTAAGCCTTTTACATTAAGAGTTGTTATTGAAAGGTGTTGATTTAATCCTAGCATTTTATTGATTGATGTTTGGTTGTCTTAGGTGTCTTTTGTTCCTTGCTTTCTGATTTACTGTTTATTTTCTGTGTTTGTTGGTTCCTTAGGTTTTAGATAGCCTTTGTTTGTTTGTTTTCTCTTCATGAATGCCATTTTTATTATACTAGTGGGTTATGATTTTTCTTGGGATTTTATGGCAGTGGTAGTTATTTTTCAGGAACCAAACCCAGTACTCCCTTAAGAATTTCTTGTAAGGGTGGTCATGTGGTGGTGAACTCACGCAGTTTTTGTTTGTCTGAGAAATATACTATTTGCCCTTCATTT
>NW_007727979.1:78898-97305 GCF_000696425.1 Galeopterus variegatus
TCCTTAGAGAAATGCCTACTTAGCTCTTTTGCCCATTTTTTAATTGGGTTGCTTGTTTTTTTCTTGTAAAGTTGTTTAAGTTCCTTGTATATTCTGGATATTAATCCTTTGTCAGATGTATATTTTGCAAATAATTTCTCCCACTCTCTTGGTTGTCTTTTAACTCTGTTAATTGTTTCTTTTGCTGTGCAGAAGTTCTTTAGTTTGATATAATCCCATTTGTTCCCGTGCTTTTGGGGTCTTATTACTGAAGTCTGTGTCCAGTCCTATTTCCTGAAGTATTTCTCCTATCTTTAAGAAGTTTTATTGTTTCAGGGTGTATATTTAATTCTTTAATCCATTTTGAGTTGACTTCAGTGTATGGTAAAAGGTATGGGTCTAGTTTCATTCTCCCACATATTGATATCCAGTTCTCCCAGCACCATTTGCTAAAGAGGCAGTCTCTTCCCCAGTGTATAGGCTTGGTGCCTTTGTCAAAGATCAGATAGCTACAGGTGTGTGGGTTGATTTCTGGATTCTCTATTCTATTTCATTGTTCAGTGTGTCTGTTTTTATGCCAGTACCATACTGTTTTGGTTATTATAGCTTTGTAGTATAGTTTAAAGTCAGGTAGTATTATACCTCCAGCTTTATTTATTTATTTATTTATTTTTGCTCATCATTGCTTTGGCTATGTATGGTCTTTTGTTATTCCATATAAATGTCTGCATAGTTCTTTCTATTTCTGAGAAAAATGTCATTGGAATTTGGATGGAGATTGCATTGAATTTGTATATCACTTTGGGTAGTATGGACATTTTCACTATGTTGATTCTTCCAATCCAAGGGCATGGGATATCTTTCCATCTTCTTGTATCCTCTCTAATTTCTCTCAGCAGTGATTTGTAGTTCTCATTATAGAGATTATTCACATCTGTGGTTAACTCAATTCCTAAGTATTTTATTTTGTTGGTGGCTATTGTAAATGGGAAAGCTTTCTTGATTTCTCTTTCTGCATGTTCACTATTGGAGAATAGAAATGCTACTGATTTTTGTGTGTGGATTTGGTATCATGCTACTTTGCTGAAATCATTTATTAACTCCAAGAGGTTTTTTGTAGAGGCTTTAGGCTTTTCAATATATAGGATCATGTCATCTGCAAATGGGGACAGTTTGACTTCATCTTTTCTTATAAGGATGCCCTTAATTTCCTTCTCTTCTCTGATTGCTCTGGCTAATACTTTGAACACTATGTTGAATAGGAGTGGTGAGAGTGAGCATCCTTGTCTAGTTCCTGTTCTTAAAGGAAAAGCTTTCAGCCTTTTCTTATTCAGGATGATATTGGCAGTGGGTTTATCATACATGGATTTAATTACGTTGAGATGCTTTACATCTATACCTAACTTATAGAGTGTCTTTGTCATGAATGAGTGTTGAATTTTATCAAATGCTTTTTCAGCATCTATAGAGATGATCATATGGTCCTTGTGTTTGATTTTATTAATATGGTGTATCACATTTATTGATTTGCATATGTTGAACCACCCTTGCATCCCTGGGATGAATCCCACTTGATCGTGGTGAATAATTTTACATATGTGTTGCTGTATTCTCTTAGCTAGTATTTTATTGAGGATTTTTGCATCTATATTCATCAAGGATATCGACGTGTAGTTTTCTTTTTTGGTTATATCTTTACCTGGTTTTAGTATCAGGATGATATTTGCTTCATAGAATGAGTTTGGGAGATTTGCGTCTGTTTCAGTCTTTTGGAATAGTTTGTAAAGAATCGGTGTCAATTCGTCTTTGAATGTTTGATAAAATTCTGCTGTGAATCCATCTGGTCCTGGGCTTTCCTTTGTTGGGAGCCTTCTGATAACCGCTTCAAACTCCTTTATTGTTATCAGTCTCTTCAGATTTTCCACGTCTTCATGGCTCAGGTTTAGTAGCTTGTGGGTGTCCAGAAATTTATCCATTTCCTCCAGATTTTCAAATTTGTTGGCATGTAGTTGTTTATAGTAGTCTCGAATGATTCCTTGTATTTCAGATGAATCAGTTGTAATATCACCTTTTTCATTTCTAATTTTTGTTATTTGAATCTTCTCTCTTCTTTTTTTTTGTTAGCCATGCTAATGGTTTGTCAATTTTATTTATCTTTTCAAAAAACCAACTTTTTGATTAATTGATCTTTTGTATTTTTGGGGGGGCTTCAATTTCATTAAGTTCTGCTCTGATCCTAATGATTTTTTTTCCATTTGCTAACTTTAGGTATGGACTGTTCTTGTTTTTCTAGTTCTTTAAGGTGATGTGTTAGGTAGTTCACTAGCCATCTTCCCATTCTTCTGAGGTGAGCATTTAATGCAATAAATTTCCCCCTTAATACTGCTTTTGCAGTATCCCACAGGTTTTGGTATGATGTATCATTATTTTCATTAGTTTCAATAAGTTCTTTGATTTCCTGCTTGATTTTTTCTTGTACCCATATGTCATTAAGTAGAGTGCTGTTTAATTTCCATGTGTTTGTATAATTTCTAGAGTTTCATTTGTTATTGATTTCTAGTTTTAATCCATTTTGGTCTGAGAAAATACATGGGATAACTCCAATTTTTTTGAATTTGTTGAGACTTGATTTGTGACCTAATATGTGATCTATTCTGGAGAATGATCCATGTGCTGAAGAGAAGAATGAATATTCTGAGGTTGTTGGATAGAATGTTATATAGATATCTGCCAAGTCCAATTGGTCTAGAGTATTGTTTAGATCTTGTGTTTGTCTGCTGATTCTTTGCCTGGATGATCTGTCCAATATTGACAGTGGGGGGTTCAGGTCCCCCGCTATTATGGTATTAGTGTCTATTTCCTTCTTTAGGTCTAATAGAGTTTGTTTTATATATCTGGTTGGTCCAACATTGGGTGTGTATATATTTATGATTGTTATGTCTTCTTGATGGATCAGTCCTTTTATCATTATGTAGTGTCCCTCATTGTCTATTTTTATGGTTTTTAATTTGAAGTCTATTTTGTCAGATATAAGAGTAGCTACTCCAGCTCGTTTTTCTTTTCTGTTTGCCTGGTAAATCTTTTTCCATCCTTTCACTCTTAGTCTATGTGAGTCTTTATGGGTGAGGTGGGTCTCTTGAAGGCAGCATATAGTTGGGTCCTCCTTTTTAATCCAGTCAGCCAGTCTGTGTCTTTTGATTGGGGAATTTAAGCCTTTTACATTAAGAGTTGTTATTGAAAACTGTTGATTTATTCCTAGCATTTTATTGATTATTGTTTGATTGTCTTAGGTGTCTTTTGTTCCTTGCTTTCTGATTTACTGTTTATTTTCTGTGTTTGTTGGTTCCTTAGGTTTTAGATAGCCTTTGTTTGTTTGTTTTCTCTTCATGAATGCCATTTTTATTATACTAGTGGGTTATGATTTTTCTTGGGATTTTATGGCAGTGGTAGTTATTTTTCAGGAACCAAACCCAGTACTCCCTTAAGAATTTCTTGTAAGGGTGGTCATGTGGTGGTGAACTCACGCAGTTTTTGTTTGTCTGAGAAATATACTATTTGCCCTTCATTTTGGAAGGATAGCCTTGTAGGGTAGAGTATTCTTGGCTGACAGTCTCTGTCTTTTAGTATCTTGAATATATCATCCCATTCCTTTCTGGCTTTTAGGGTTTGTGATGAAAAGTCTGATGTTAGCCTGAATGGGGCTCCCTTATAGGTGATTTGACACTTCTCCCTTGCAGCTTTTAAGATTCTCTCTTTGTCTTTGATTTCTGCCAATTTGACTATAACATGTCTTGGAGAAGACCTTTTTGGATTGAATACATTTGGAGATCATTGAGCTTCCTGGAACTGAAGATCTGTGATTTTTCCTATACCTGGGAAGTTTTCCACCACTATTTTGTTGAATATGTTTTCAGTGCAATCACCTTTTTCCTCCCCTTCTGGGATATCCATGACTCGGATATTTCAGCGCTTAAGGTTGTCTGATATCTGCTTTAGGTTGTCTGATATCTCTCTCAGATTTTCTTCAATGCCTTTGATTCATTTTTCTTTTTTCTTTTATTTTTTTTGTCTGCTTGTGCTATTTCAAACAGCCCATCTTCAAGTTCAGAGGTTCTCTCTTCAAATTCTGCAAGCCTGCTGGTTAAATTCTCCATTGTGTTTTTTATTTCGCTGAATAACTTTTTCAGTTCGGCAAGTTCTGCTACATTTTTTTCAGGACATTGATTTCCTTTTACATTTTCTCTTTCAGGTCCTGTATACTTTTCCTCATTTCATCATGATATCTAGCTGAGTTTTCTTGTATCTCATTCAGTTTCCTTAGAATTATCACTCGAAATTCCTTGTCAGTCATTTCAAGGGCTTCTTATTTTATAGGATCTAGAGGTTGAGAGTTATTATCCTTTAGTGGTGTACTTTCTTGATTTTTCATATTTTTGGTATCTTTTCTTTGATGTTTATTCATTGTGGCAGGGAGTTTCATAGTCCACAGGTTTGACACTATTGACTGAGTAAGATGTTGCTGTGGTTGCCAATTTGTGATGGCTACCTCAGTGACTGCTCAGTTGGCCACTAGTGCCTTCGTTTGTGGTTGCCTTGGGTCTTGGAACTCTCCGGAGAGTCACCTCTCTGGTCAGCTTGGACCCTGCTGGGCTGCTGGATCATGGGGTGGTACCACAGGGTGTGTGGTCTCTGCTGAGCTTCCACCTCCCGTGCTGGACTTCTCCCTGTTCCGTGCGCTCTGGCCCGGGCTGCTGGGATGCACCAAGTTACCACAGAGCGTGTGGTCTCTGCAGAGCTTCCCCTTCCCCCACAGGATGTCTCCATGCTCTGTGCGTGCTAGGCTGGTCTTGAGATGGAGCCGGGTTGCGGCGGTGAAGCCTACCTGCTGCTGGGTCGTGTGGCGGTGGCCCCTCCACAGGGTGTGTGGACTCTATGGAGCTTCTTTCTCCCTTGCTGGACATCTCTGTGCTCCATACACATTGGGCCAGGCTGCTGGATCGCGCGGCAGCAGTGTGGTCCCCGTGGAGTTCCCGCCTCCCCTGCTGGAAGTCTCCCTTCTCTGAGCATAGTAGGCCAGGCTGGGAATGGAGCCCGGTGCCTGCGGTGAAACCTACCTGCTGGATCACACAGTGGCGGCCCCACAGGGTGTGTGGTTTCTGCGGAGCCTCCGCCTCCCTTGCCGGACGTCTCCCCACTCTGTGCACACAGGGCTGGGCTGGGAATGGAGCCGGGGTGGCGGCGGTGAAGCTTATCTGCCGGATCATGTGATGGCGGCCTGCAGGGCATGTGGTCTCCGCAGAGCTTCTGCCTCCCCCACTGGCGGTTTCCCCGTTCCATATGCACTTGATGTTATGTTTTTATAGTTTAAATCGGTTGATTTGTGGGAGAGAGTGACGCTAGGGACCGTCTATTCCGCCATCTTGACTGGAAGTTTTAGCTAAGATTTTAATTATTATTATTATTATTATTTTTGTCTTTTGTCTTTTTCCGTGTCCGCCAACGGATCACAACCCTCAGTGTTGCCCCCGTACCGGACCGGGGACCGGCAACGGGACTGCAACCCTCGGTGCTGCTCCCGCGCCTCGCTCAGCCAGTGAGCGGGAACCGGTCTGTATGTGGGATCCGAACCCTCGGGCAGGAGCGCTGCCGTGCTTCCCAAGTGGCGCACTTATCCAGTGCGCCACCGGGCCGGCCCCTTAATTATTATTTTTAGTGAGGAAAAATTGCATTGAAGTTCACACACACGTGCACACACACACACACACAATTACACACATACACATGGACACACTCCAGACTCCAGACATATAATTTAGTGGGAGGAATATAGTGCTAAATTACTAAAAATAAAAATGCTTAAAAACAAAATATTGTAGGTCGATAAGACTAGATTTTAAAAAGTTAAAGCAAGGATAAATTCCTTGAATAATATTATCTTTATTGTTATCACTAATAATTGAAGTCCAATAATAATAAGAGCAAAACAGATTTATGAAATTCATCTGTTTATAAAGAGATTCCATATCCACCATCTCATTTAAACTTTAGGAGAGTCTTTTAAATTTGCATTTTTTACTATTTCCACTCAGGAAATTCCTTTAAACATCAATTTTATACTGTTGTCCACCCATCAAAAAAAAAAAAGGATGTTTGAATAGTTAAGAGATTTGACCATGGCGACCCAGAACACAAGTGCCTGAGCGAAGACTTTGATACCTCCCTACCTTCTTGGTATAGCTCTCACTCCACAGTGTATTAGTAGTACTTGAAGGACTGGGTTCAAGAAAGTGGTTTAATTCCCCAGGCACTTCATTTTGTCAAACATTTTTAAGACCAACCTCATATGACTCAGCAATTTTTTATCTTTCCCCTTACCGTCAAAATATTCAGCTGTTTTGCATTTATTATGAGCTTTCATATTTGTTCTTCTTCATGTTGTGCTATCTTCTTGAATTAGTTTTAAGCTCGTTGTAGGCTCAGATGAAATCTATTTCTGCATTATTAACATCCGAGAAGCTACTATACTGCTAACAACAAAGCTTATAAGAGAGACACACATATACATGTTTACTGATTAATTTAACTCCTCTTCCACTCCTGGATTTTTTCTGGAAAATATGATAACAGACTAATACCACACTTTAGGGTTACTGATGCTTGCTCAATAGATCAATTCACCTAAATCTGTGAATGGCAATAAGACATAAGTGTAGAGAAGATATTTTTTTAAATTGCAGCAATCCTATTTTTTAAAACAAGGATGAAATCAAAATTCTACTGGGTATAACTAGAGGTATAATTTTATTTAAGGAATCATGACTTAAAGGATAAATAGCAATTAACTGAATGGCCTCCCTGCTGTGTTTCAATAGAGTTATAGTTCCACCAGCCAGTTTTACACCAATACTTTAGTCCTGAAAATCCACTAAAGATCAATGGATCTATATGAGGAACATATTTTTCCTGCATTACTCCTCTGCGAACTACCTCTACAGCTTATTTGTGAAGATTAAATGTTTATATGGAATTTCTAAGATGTTTGCTGGTTTCTATTTATTTTCCCCCAACCTGATGTATGTACTGTGGGGGTTTGTTTCTGATGGAATTTTACAGTTAGCTATTGATTATTATATGTTTTGTGATGCCACTTTTTTTTTTTAACTTTTCTTTTCTTGGAAAAAAATAAAAATGCTTTTCTTTTGTTGCTTATGATAATTAAGACAAAAATCATCCTTTTAAAGTACCTGGGTTGGATCAATATGCAATTAAAATGCTCAAAATTAATGTGAGATTATAACATCCTCTCAATGTATTTAAATAAGCTCTCTATTTGCACATGTGGCTGTGATATTTCTCACGTTATTGAGCCATCATTATATATTAAAAAAATAATAATTAATTTCAGGCAGCAATGGCAGGTTTCCAGATGAGCCAAAGGGCTGGGGAAGAGGAGTTAGGAAAAGAAAAGGAAGGAAGGATGGGAGATGTTTTTGTCTCCAGTTTCTTTAGGTCTCACTGGCCTGTAAGTCTGAATGAGAACATTTTCTTGAAATAAGCTGCATGCCACTGTCTCTGATCCCTGCCCACTCCTGCATAGGACAGTTTCCTGAAGAACACCATACCCATGAGGTCCTAGAAGACACCCTGGGAGAATTACACATGTGGTTGACACAAGTTCTCAAGGGTACGAAGTGGGTCCACAAAGCAGTATAGCCTCACCTGCTGGCCACTGCCTCCCTCTCTGAACCCTGTGCTGTTTCTGGGCACATCTGATGTATCTACTGAGAACTGACATTTCTGCTGAATGCTGGGATTCTGCTAGGCCGGCCTCAACTCAGTATCCCTGCCACTGCCTCCCTAAGGCACCACGGCTACCTAGTACTCCGATATAAAGAGAGGGAGAGATCTTTCGCTATTTCTGGATAAAGTATTGTAAAAAGATGGTAGAACAGTACCATTTATGATCCCGATGACATCTGATGTGTTGTATTGCTTTCTATTCCCTTCACCCAAAACATGTCTGGTATTAGGACCTGAGATAAGTCCAACTTGCAGACACCATGAAGGGAAAGACTCGGTCCTGGTCAACTTTATCTGGTCCGATTCCCTCCATTTGTGGCACATTCTCTTCCATGAGGCTTCTCTCTCCTTTCTACAAAAATGCATTTTTAATTAGATGTTGGCCTCAAGTGCAGAAGTCTCAGCTATCCATGTCCAATCCACAGTATGACTTAGGTCACACACAGTGCTACATAGATCTACTGACCTGTTAAGGCAGGAAGGAGCCGGTAAAATTTCCCCATTAATTTGCTTTTTTTCTAGTTCCTGAAACTTTACTGAGTAAAATTTGTTCTGTAAATTAGAAAAGTGTACCTAAACTCAAAAATCACTTTTGCGTTTATTCAATGTTCAGGCATCCTCTGAGTATTTTTGCTTCTTTTAGAGTAGAGAGAGAGAAAGAATATAAATGTGGAGTAACATATTTATAGAATAATGAATTTAAAACATGTTTTCCATTCAAAATAAAAATAGGCTTCTTGAGACCCATGGGGGAAAGATAAATGTTCTTATGCTTGGATTTTCTATTTTCAGTAATGAATAGTGTTCAGTGCTATGGGCTCAGAAGTCAAGGAGATCATACTTCATAACTTAGCTCTGTCATGTACTAGCTATGCTACCAGAAGTGAGTTATGCAACCTCTCTCGACGTATGTTTCTCATTAGTGCAGCAAGTTTCACCATCATACCTACCCAAGAGAGTTGCTTTTAATATTACAGAAAACAATGCCTGTAAAACAGGGAGTATGCTGCCCAGTAACAAGCTCACAGAGATGTGAATATTATGAAGGTGAATGTTGGCTTCAACAATGGTAGTAGCATTTTATCGAATAAACTGAAGAAATTGGCATTATCCTTAACCACCAAAATATTAACATCCCAGATATTGGAGGGAGAGCAAACTGCCTTAAACTGTGCTGTTCTTTTTTTTTTTTTTGTCTTCTTGTCTTTTTTCCGTGTCCGGCAACGGATCGCAACCCTCAGTGTTGCCCCCGTACCGGACCAGGGACCGGCAACGGGATTGCAACCCTCGGTGCTGCCCCCGCGCCTCGCTCAGCCAGTGAGCGGGAACCGGTCCGTATGTGGGATCTGAACCCTCGGGTGGGAGCGCCGCCGCGCTTCCCAAGCGGCGCACTATCCAGTGCGCCACCGGGCCGGCCTGAACTGTGCTGTTCTAACACAATACCATAAAGTGGGTGGCTTATACACAACAGAAATTTATTTCTCATAGTTCTGGAAGCTAGAAAGTCCACGATCAAAGTGCTGGCAGATTCAGTGTCTGCTGAAGGCCAGCTTTCTGGGTCATAGAATGGCACCTTCTCATTGTGTCATCATGTGGTGAAAGGGGCAAGGCAGCTCTCTGTGATTTCTTTTATATAGGCATTAATTTCCTTTATGAAGGCTCCTCTGTCCAGATCTAATCACCTTCCGAATGTTTGATCTCCCAATACCATCACACTGGGGATTACGTTTCAATGTCTGAATTTGAGAAGAAGGCCATAAGCATTCAGACTATAGCACAGACAGGCACAGTTTTCAAGTCTGCCATTATAAAAATTTAGCAAGACTGTATTAAGGGACAAGTCACCTCAGTGCTCTGTAAAGTGCCTGCGCTGCTATGGCCATGGAGATGCCTTCGCCTACATGGAGACAATTTATCTTACTGTCTTTGATGTCGTCCTTTTTGACTTAAAGAAGACATTCCTTATGCTTGCTTTGAATTTTTATTCTTTATATATATCATTAAATGATTATGTTTCTAATAGCAACTATAACATAATCCCTTATAAAAGTCAAATAATTCAGAGAACTGTTAAGCAGTTAGTAATCTCTACTAAATACCATTCCACTTCATCTCTCTGAGGTATTCTATTGTTAAGGTTTGGGTGTAGCTAGTATAATATGATCGCCGCTTGTATAAATATTTGTTCCACTTCAACATAAATATCCTTGTACTTTATACATGAATCTGCCACTTGTTTTCATCAGGTATTAATTTACAAATATCTTCCCAGCTTTATACATAAAAATCTATCACATTATTTTTAGTAGCTACATAATATTCCATTGATTCCTTTGTGTAATTGTATCATAATTCACTGGAACATTTTGTATTGATCAGCATTTAGGTTTTTCTAGTTGGCTTTTTGTTTGTTTTTTAACACGTTTGATAAACATCCTTGTATGAATATTCTTCTTTGGTGATATATTTATACCTATGGGATAAATGCTTTGGGGTTTCTGTCTCAAAGGGTGTTAGCATTTTAAATTGTAATTGATAAGGCAATGTCATTTTTCTAAAATTTGGCAGATATTTGTAACATGGTATAGCACCTATTTCTTCACACTATTAAATGAATAAGAATAGTATTTCATTGTCTTTTGAAAAAAATTACAAAGTCTACTGATGTGTGTCCTTTTCATATTTACTGGCTGTTTGTATTTTCTTTTTCATAAATTGTTGGGTTTTTCTTTGTTCTTTTTAATTTTTATTCAAATAAATAAGCATTTCCCTAAAAAGCCATTTTTCTTTTTTAATTGTTAATATGCATATTTCTGATATTAATGGTATTGAAACTTTGTTTTTCAGACATATTGCAAACATTTTTTCACATTTGATGGCTTATATCTTTATTTTGTTTTGGTTTATCTGTCACCAAATTAAACTTATTTTGATACAGTCATTCTTGAATTTTTGCACATATTTTCCCTATATTCTCAAAGTTTTTAATGTAAATTTATTCTTGGATTTTTAAATCCACACAAAATTTATTTTATAAAATATATCATGGAATGGAGAAAAAATAGATCTGACTATTTATTTGGAAGAATAGAGGTGAGAAATTACAAATAAGTTTTTGACAATTTTGTGTGTAGTCTTCTGCAATTGCTCTCAAACTTATAGTTCACTTCTCAAATTCTGTCTGAAAAGAACTCTCAGATTCTTTTAGGTAGAAAGAACTGTCCCTGGGAACAAAGTCAGTAACCTCATAGAAAACACCCTGTGCGCCGTGCTATGCTGATAAATGTGACATTGTCAGCCAAGTACAGTTATGAAACTCCACTTTACCAGAGTTTTCACTCACCATTGGCTGGCATTGCACTCTTTTTCCAGATTCTGATCTATAAAATAAATATTGTTTGGGCCTTGGTAAAGGCCTAAAAATATTATTTCCTAAGTAACAGAGATATCTCTTTTTAACTTTTCCCTTTTGTTTAGTTATTTTATCCTTGGGGGGAAAAAATGAAAAACAAGGCAGAATGAAAATCACACTTCTCAAATATTAAAACCATCTCAGTCTCTGAAGTTGATAATTGCAGTAGTAAAAACACTTATGATTTTGAACTCCCTAACAATTCTTCTTTATATTTCAGAAGTGCAAATTCTTCATCCTTAATTAATTTGATTGACTATTTAGTCCCCAAGTCATTTGTTTATTTTATCTCTATCCATAGCCTAGCATTATAAAAACAAGCTAAAGAAGCAAAAAACTAGAAACAAATAACAAAAAAGAACAGACAAATGAAGAATCACCACCACCTTGATTAGATTCTGATATAGAGTAAACTCAGGTGTTAGTTTAGGCAGAGCCAACTAGATTTGATAATAATCTGTAGATATAGAATCCCTGAGGTATGAGTGGCTGTGACATTCAATTACTTACTTATTGAAAATCTAATTATGATATTCAACAAGTTTCTTATATGTTATTCTTTTACTTCTAGAGAAAATCATCATCGATATTTATAAAACAGTAATTTCTTAAAATAAAATGTAGAAAGGTATTTGAGAGGGAAGTTTGGAAGTCACACAAACCAGTCAAGTTTGGAAGATGGCTACTCTATGGCCGAACTACTTAATAAATCTGTAATCATGAACAAACTCTTAGCCTCCTAGAACCTCAGTTTCTTCATCTATAAATTAGCAATAGAGGTCTAGATCAGAGGCTCTGCTTCTGCTAAGACTGCTGCCTGCCTCTGTCAGATCAGCCATGGATACGCTATGGAGGACAAATGTGAAAATGTTGAAGAGAAAATTATAAGACATCCTGGTATTGATGGGGGCCTCTGTTGGACTGATGAATTCTTGTGTATTTTAGGGGGTGACTTTGACCTACAATTAGGAAGAAGCCCAGTAAGGTTGTTTAGAAACTGCCCAAATTCCAACCATTGCCTTGAATCAAACAGTGCCTGCGCCCACACCTGTGCAGACACTGAACTTCACTGAAATGTTTCAGGAGTAAAATATGGGCAAGAGTGGAAGGCCTGGGCCTAAGGACAGATGAGACAAAAACCAGGGGTTGTTTTCTCACATTTTCCTCTGAAACTGGTGAATGTTAATCAAACCAGTGTCTCTTCCTGATGAATGCCACTTGTTCCAGGGGACAAAGATTAAAACTTTGCCCAAGACTTGTGTGGAGTAAAGAGAGGCTGACCTCAGTATTTTGTTGCCTGGGGCTCTCCATTGTAGGGTTCTTTTTTTTCTCCTCCATCCTTTGCATTGACGTCAGTTGGACAGACTTTCTGGGGTAGCTCATCCCCAATGAACATTGCTTGAAAAAATAACTGATACAGGGTTGAGGTGTAAGTGCAAAAGTTTAAAAAGACAATTAAGACAATTAAGGAGCAAAATATTTCAATAGGAAAGTACACCAAATTCTGGATTTCATCAGAAACAAAAATAATAAAACTAAAACACCAAGATTTTAAATTAGTCTAATACAGGTGATAATAAGAGATAAAAATGGAAATTAATGAAATAGGAAATAAAAGTGTTTCAATACAGAAGATCAATTTTTAAAAGTTGTTCTAAAAATATAGGAAATCTCTGATGAAGAGAAAAAGAGGAGGTAATACAAATATAAAATCAATTAAAAGTGGAATATAATACATGTCAGAGATTTTAAAAATAACATTGCCCTCAGAAACTACACACTGACAATTTTGAAATACTTAGATAAAATAGATACTAGCTCAATAAGAAATAGAAAGCTTTCATAGCCTGTAACTACCAAAAAAATAGGAATAATTGCCAGAATTTTTACACCAATAATGCAGGAGGTTCAGAATGTTAGTCCCACCAAGTTTTCATGAGTATTTCATCTTTATATTATAAAAATTTATCCTGATTATAGGAAAAGAGAGATGTTACAACTCTCTAGGTGTAGTTCTGTAGCTAGTATGATCATGCTACAGAAACCAAACAAAAACACTGTAAGATTGTAGATTAAAAATTAATTAATTAATTAATTAAATTAGTAAGTCAAATTCAAAAGTGCCTTAAGTAAAGAAAACACTACAACCAAATTAGATATTCAAGAATGAAAAGTTAGAAAAAAATTTAAATGGTAATTCAGTACATTAACAGATTAAGTGAAAAAGTAATTATTTAGTCTTTTCAATAATGCAAAAAAATTTGAAAAATTTTGAAACCCATTACGTATTTTTTAAAAATTAGTAAATTAGGAACAGAATAAAAATAACTTTAATAAGATAGAGAATATTTCTAAAGGTTCTAGAGCAAGCATCAGCTTAAACGAGGACACATTGAGAGACTTTTCTTTAAAATTAAGAACAAGTGGGCCAGCCCGGTGGCGCACTGCTACAGTGCGTCGCTTGGGAAGTGCGGCAGCGCTCCCGCCGAGGGTTTGGATCCCACATACAGACCGGCCACTCACTGGCTGAGCAAGGAGCGGGGGCAGCGCCGGGGGTTGTGATCCCGTTGCCGGTCCCGGTCCGGTATGGGTGCGACACTGAGGGTTGCGATCCGTTGCCGGTCACGAAAAAAGACAAAAAAAAAACAAAAAAACAAAAATGAAGACACAGATGTACAAATGGTGAGGGGTGGGTTTGAGATTCATGCCCAGGATGTCTGGACTGGCTGAGCAAGGAGCGGGGGCAGCGCCGGGGGTTGTGATCCCGTTGCCGGTCCCGGTCCGGTATGGGTGCGACACTGAGGGTTGCGATCCGTTGCCGGTCACGAAAAAAGACAAAAAAAAAAAAAAAAAAAAATTAAGAACAAGACAAAGGTATCCCTAAGCACCTTAGAAGTAATGTACAGTCCCTAGGACTGGAAAGGAGGCAGAAAATATAGCAAATGCAGGAATAAATCTAACAGAAGTGCAAAAGTGCACAAGGCCATGGACAACCAAGGAACATCTGAAAAAGCAGAGCAGGAAGAGGGCGATCCCTTACCAGACATGAGGATGCATTAAGGAGCTGTTGTAACAAAGATCATATTATTTAAGCAGGGTTGGACAACATGAAAAATGGAATAAGATTAACAGTCAAAACACTGTTTCAAGTTATGGGATTTTGGTATATAACAAAAGTGATATGTAAGTACATTTAGAAACAAAGAATCTATTCAGTAGCTGAAGATGGAAAAAAATACTTACAAAATAAATCACATAAGCAAATTGAGAAACTGTGTTTATTGGAAGACAATTGAAAGAAAATGAAAAGGCAAATTACAAATATAAAGATGTCTGTGACACAGAAACAACAATATATGAAAACAAAATTTTAAGTTTTAAAAAGTAAAGGGACATGAAAATCAACTACAATGTATATTGAGAAGTTAAAATAAAATAAAATAAAATATAAATACAAATATATAAAATTAAACATACATAATTTAATATATGTATAAAATATATAAAAATTTAAAATATATATCATCTAAAATTGATATCATTTTAGGATGTTTTTCATTTGTAGGCATATTGAAACAATAACTATATTCATATATTCGATAGAAAAATAATCAAAATGTATGAATAAATATCTCACACAAAGGAAACATACATGACTATTAAACATGTGATAAAATGCTGAAGATTATTAATGATCAGGGAAATGCAAGTCTGGACCATACTGATGTACCATGTTTTTTTGTTTTTGTTTTTGTTTTTTTGTTTGTTTGTTTTTCCTTTTTGTCTTTTCTCGTGACCGGTAACGGGATCGCAACCCTTGGTGTCGCGCCCGCACCGCGCTCAACCAGTGAGTGGACCGGTCTCTATATGGGATCCGAACCCTCGGCGGGAGCGCCGCCGCACTCCCAAGCACCGCACTCTACGGAGTGCGCCACCGGGCCGGCCCAGATGTACCATGTTTTTATCCATTTGTTGGACAAGCAATTACAGTCTGAATATCAAGTTGGGGAATGCATATGCAGCCACTTGGTCTCTCTTACATCACCAGTAGAAGCATACATAGGTGCAATTACTTTAGAAAATCATTTGTCTTTATTTCTTAAAGTTAAACATTCAAATACATAACCAGTAATTCCAGGCTCAGTTGTGATCTTACATGCAGTTTTTGCACTTATACAACTTGGTACATAGAAAAGAATAATCATAGCAAAACTATTCATAATAGTATTAACCTGGAGACAACCGAAATGCTCTTCAAAAGGTGAAATGATGAAAATACTCTCATATATTCACATATTGGACTTTTATACAAAATCATGAACAACACAGAAATATGCAATGATATAGGTGAATCATAACAGCCTAATATTAATGTGGAAAAAATTTATTTCAAGTGATAGCAGGATATGGTTTTATTAACATACATCAATTTAGGGTGTTATTTTTTTTTGTCCTTTTTTTTTTTTTGAGACCGGCTGCATGGCGCTCAGCCAGTGAGTGCACCGGCCATCTCTATATAGGATCCGAACCCCCGGCAGGAGCGCTACTGCGCTCCCAGCGCCGCACTCTCCCGAGTGTGCCACGGGCTCGGCCCAATTTAGGGTATTTTTATATATTTATTTTTTTGGTGACTGTCTGGTACGAGGAATTGAACCCTTGACCTTGGTGTTATAAGTTTGTGCTCTAACCAGCTGAGCTAACCGGCCAGCTCCAGGGTACTTTTAGAGATACATATTAAAATAATATCTCTGTAAAAACAAATAAATGATCCACATAGAATTCAGGTGGATAATTACTTCTAAAAGGTGGTAGATAGAGATTAAGGGGGCAAGTGGATAGACATATGAAGATAATTTTCAAGATTCTATCTTTTGTTTGCAGTAGTGACTTTGTGGGTGACTATTTCATTTTTAATAAATAAATAAATAACAAGTAAACTAAAACAAATAATATGAAAAAGTCCATGTATGAACCAATGTTGAAATTGTATCATGATTCAAAGATTATAATTAGTCAAATTTCAAGTACATGAAATATTTTAAAAATACACACCTAATAATATAATAATAAATAATAATAATATGAATAACCTAATTAATTAGACTGTTGTGAAGATTAAATGTTATACATGTGGATGGCACTGGCATAGAATGGGTGCTCAATAATTTTTTACGTATTTTGTAAACATTTTTGTGAACTCTAATTTAATTGTGTTCATCAGTATAAATACTTTGGTGTTAATATTCTATACAATTTCATTTTCTACGGTCTTGAAAAAATGTGTGATATATTCATTAGTCAACATTTAATTATACATAGAAGTGAACGAAATGATCACATAAATATAAATGAAACTGGGCAATAAGAAACCTCCCTCATAATTACTGCATTCTTGTTTGACAAAATCACTGGATATGATTTACACTCATAACAACTTAGTGCCTATTTTTCTTAGGAAAAAAGGAGAGGGGCATGTTTGGGGAAGATTATTTAATTTCTATTAATGTATACTAATGGCAGTGTTGGTCAATTAAGAATTATCATTAATGAGAAACAATTTATAACTTTCTTGTAATAAATACATACTGGTAAACAGCACACACACACACATATATAATTTTTTTAAAAATTCTTGGTCCTATTGACAAACCTGTTAGTTTGACATAAAACGTATAAAGGAAAGAAGACCCAGAGAGCTTGAGCTGGTTGCTTAATGGCACCTAACTAATTCAGAAAAATGGAATTAGAATTTACATCTTCATAATTTCCTGCACTTTCCACATTTCATCTTATATCAGCTATTAGTGAAAAAACAAGATGCCTGTAACAATATACAGGAAGGTGCTGGAATATATGGTATGAAATGATTATGTTTCACATTATTTTGATACATCCCATTGTTTTGAATATAAGATAGTTCTGCCTTATAATATTATTTTTAAATATTTATATATGTAAAATGTATATCCAGATAGAAAGTCAGTTTTCTATCTACCATATAATAGCACACCTGTCAGGATATAAAAAGTATATTATGTGAATGAAGCTGTTCTCTTTGGATAGAATCACTTCCAAAATGCATTGCTTTGAAAATAACACAATAGAAGTATTTCTATTAGGATACTCATGATATTAATAAGCAAACTATTAACTTCTAACAAAGATAAAATATGAATGATAATGGTGTCCACATTTGGTACATTCTGGTGTTGCTTAAATGATAATTAGATTTAAATTCTGAAATGTTCCCATTGTCATTTCTTCAGCTTTTAGCATTAATATTTTATATATGCATTTTATATCATGAACTGATGTCAGAGAAACTTACTATGAAAAATATTTTTTTACTTTGAAAATTAACTTACATAGTGAGTAATGTGAAGACCACTGCTTTAATTTTTCTTCATAATTACTTCTTAAATTTTAAATTACCATTAAATTGCTTTTGAACAGCTAACTAATGAAAATAACTCCTCGTAACTCTTAGAAGAGAAAATTTGAGTCTTGTAAGACAATGCTGGAGAAAGATAGCAATTACAAAATAATTTCTGAGAAGCATTTTATACTATATTGAGTGTATACATTTTTTAATGATGGTTGTCTGGTAATGTCTGGATAATACCTGCATAATGACAGTCAGGTCTCTACAGCTACCAATTACCGTCATCACAGAAGAATTAAAATTTTAGTTTAAATTAATGAATTATTCCTCAGAGTGAAAATTGTCTTGATACTTTGTTTAATACTTTTTCATTACCAGTGATTTACAATTTATGGGAAATGCATTTTAGACTCATCCTTATGAATGAATTTTCATAAGGAGAGCTTAAGAAGACTATTGATACTTAGAGAATAAAGATTATTTGGACAACTTTTGTCTATTCACTCATCCAATCATGAGAAGTGGCATACATTAAAGATACTGTTTACGAAGTTGTCATTAGAAAAGGAATGTCTGGGGCCGGCCTGGTGGCGCACTGGATAAGTGCACCGCTTGGGAAGCGCGGCGGGCACTCCCACCCGAGGGTTCGGATGCCACATACCGACCGGTTCCCGCTCACTGGCTGAGCGAGGCACGGGAGCAACGCCGAGGGTTGCGATCCCGTTGCCGGTCCCCGGTCCGGTACGGGGGCAACACTGAGGGTTGCGATCCGTTGCCGGACACGGAAAAAGACAAAAAAACAAAAAAAAAAAAAAAAAAAAAAAAAAAAAAAAA
>NW_007727979.1:97492-243939 GCF_000696425.1 Galeopterus variegatus
AAAAAAAAAAAAAAAAAAAAAAAAAAAAAAAAAAAAAAAAAAGAAAAGGAATGTCTGCTGTCACACTCAAAATGAAGTCACCCCTTTTATAGTGGACAGTTGTTTCTAGAAGTCCAGCCAAGGGATTATATTTCAGACTCAGAACTGTCAGGAACAGCTGTGTCTTCTCCACACTCATATTCCCCATCTGCCATCTATATGTAGAAGACTTTTGAGTTTCCAAGGGAAGGTGGATCCATATGTTGAAAGAACCCATTTTGCTCAACTGCTATCTGGAGAGAAACTGCCTGCCTACCAAGAACATTAGCTTTGAGTCTTTATGTAAACAAAACATCACATTTTCTGGAATTACAATGCTGAAATTGTGTGTGTTGGGGGTAGTATTTTTTAAATCAGTTAGGTTTAGACTAATTAATATATACTCTATTTTAGGTGGTTAATAGCAATTTAATTATATATCTCTGGTTGTATTTTGGACAGGTAATAATTGTGTGCTCCTATAAATGCTGACCATTTTCCTTAGATTTCTTTGTTGATATGTCTGCTAATACTGACCATGTTGACTCTCCAATCAATGTATAAGATTTATGGGCTTCTGGAGAGTTGATTCATCTTTGGGGCTTCATCCTATTTTAATGTTTCATCCCTTTATGTTAGAGGCATTCATTACTTTACATTTTTATTTATGTTTGTATAATTTTCAGCTTTAAGACATTTGTATAATGAATAACTCAACCAAAATTCCAAAGCTACATAAGAAAATCATCTGCTAAAAAGTTAGCCAATAAAATCAACAAGTGAAATAAAAATTAACTCCAGAAAAAGTTAATTCTTTCATTCAGTCTCACAAAGCTTTAAAACAAGTTTAGGATGTTCAGAGACAAATATGAGGGAAATGAATCCCTTAAAAATGAACAAAATTTCCTTGACATAAAATCAGATGCAATGAAACAAAAATAGCTAATAGTGAAACAGAGAGAAAACCCAAGATAAAAGAAACAATTGTATAGGAAATTATATGATAGGTTAGTAATTTGACTCTTTATATTTAATCCTAAAGTTGTGTAAATGTTTTGCAGAAGAAAAACTGAATAAAAATGAGTTACTTACACTACAAAAAATTAAATTTCAATAGACCAGAAGAGAAATAATAGGGAATAGAGAAAAAATTTGGAAAGATATTATTAGGCATTTACAGTGCAAAAACAATCTAGAAATTTTAAAGATGCAGTGGATAAAAGAAATAATAAAACAAATGAACTAAACTTTTAAGCAGAAATATGATGACAGAAATGAGTTCAAATGTATCTTTATAGGCCAAATTCAAGATACATATTTTCAAAATGGATACAAAATTTCCAGCATACACATGTTGCTTAGTAACACTATATGCTATACTATATACTGTATAATAAAAATTAAAAAATGAGAAATGTATGTTATTAAATGTCATGAAAATATTATCTAAAGAAGCTGTTAGGACATTGTTACTCTCAGAAAATGGTGTCTTGTTCATATAAGTTATCTTGGTGAGCTGAATGTTTATGTCCCCTCCCCCACCCCGCATTCACACATTAAATTCCTAACCCCAAAGGAGATAGTATTATAGTATTAGGAGGTGGGGCATTTGGGAGGTAATTAGGGCATGAGGGTGGTGCCATCTTGATTTTGATTAGTGCCCTTATAAAAGAGACCCCAGAAAGACTCCTCTCATCTTCCACTGTGTAAGGACACAGTGAGAAGACAGCCATATATGAACCAGGAAGCAGGCCCTCACCAGACACCGAACCTACCAGCATGTTTGATTTTGGATTCCCAGCCTTCAGAACTCTGACAAATAAATTTATGTTGTTTATAAGCTACCCAGTTTATGGCATTTTGTTATAGCAGCCTGAACAGACTAAAACAGTGATGATGAATATTACTATTTCCTGTTGAATATTTGTATCAGGGAGAACCCTCTTTTATTCAATTTGATATCTTTTATTTATATAATAAAAACACAGGATAAAATATACAAAGCAAAATTTTATATGTATAAAGAAAACTGATGAATTTATGACTAATATGGATGTTTTAAACACAGTCTCATAAGAAACAGATTATGCAGACAAAGTAATTTTTAATGTTTCTATACAATTAAACACATTTAAATAAAAAATATTAAACCCTGAGCCCAATGAATAAAGAATACATATTTTTTAATTAAGTTAAAATGGTTGTAGTTAACATATTTTATTAAATGACAATGTTCTCAGAAAGATCCCAGTAAATATCAAAAAGATACTATAATACAGACTATGTCTTCTTATAACAATTAACTTGACTTTGAAATAAAAATATTAAAGTTTAAAAAATGTAAACAATCTAAATACTTGGTTTTAAAAAATATCAAAATTTTTTAAAATAATTAAAGTACTTGTATTAGTCAGGGTACTCCACAGAAACAGAAGCAATAGAAGATATATAGATACAGTCAGCCCTCCATATTTGTGAGTTCAGAATCAATGGATACAGTCAACAGGCAGATGAAAAATACTTGAGTATGTACTAAAAAGAAATATTACATATGGACTAAACGTGTGCAGATATTTTTTTCTTGTTATTATTCCCTAAACAACAGTATAAAACTATCTGCACAGCATTTTCATCGTCCTTAGTATTATAAGTAATATAGAGATGATTTAAAGCACACGAGAGGATGTGCATAGATTTTATGAAAGTATTACGCCATTTTATAACAGGGACTTGAGCATTCATGGGCTTTGGTATCTATGGGAGGTCCTGGAATCAATCCCCCCATGGATACTGAAGAACAACTGTATATAAGAGAAGATTTACTAAGACTTATTATGGAAGTTAGTTCACACAATTATGGAGGCCAGGAAGGCCCACATTTACTTTCTACATATTAGAGAACCCGGAAAGCCAGTGGTGTATAGTTTGCACTTCTCTGGCCTTTTTGTTCTATTTCGGCCCTCAATAGACGATGCCAGTCCACACTGGTGAGGGTGGGTCTCCTTTACTCAGTCTTCTGATTCAAATGCTAATGTCTTAGGAACCACCATCACAGACATACTTATAAATAATGTTTACCAGTTAACTGGGCATCCCTTAGCCCACTCAAATTGACATAAAATTAACCATCACAGTACTAGATAGCAAATTTTCTGGAATGCAATTAAAGCCATTTATTGAGGTATATTGATAGGTATGCATGCATGTATTTAAAAATAATAGGAAATATTGAAAGTAATTGTATTTGAAGTTCAACTTAAGATAGCTGGAAAGGCACAGTTAATATAAAGAAAGTAGGAAAAAAGAGTAATATTATTAAGAACACAAACTAATAAAACCTGGAAGAAAGATCTGACTGACCAACAAAACCAAGTACTGCTTTGGGGAGAAAAATACCAATAAAATAGTCTCAACTGAAGCAAAGAAATCATTGGAAAAGAAAGGAGAGACAACTAAATAGCAATATTAAAAACAAAGAGGGAGACATAATTATGAGTAGAAATTTTATAAATCATAAGAGAATAGTATGTGCAATCTTATAATGTATTTAAATGCTCATATGAATTTTCCAAACATACTTTAAATTTGAATAATGGTTCTTTTCGGGTAATGATGTTATGCATCAATATTATTTTTATTATAATTTTATATATTATAAATTATTCTTATGAAAGTAAAATTTAAATGTTAAACCAAGAAAATTTCTAGAGGAAAATTCCTTTAAAAGTGTATTAAATAAATCAAGTAGCTCAAGAAAAGATTCTATGCTCTAATAAATATGATTATTTTTATCTTTTGTCAATCCTTACTAGAGTAGTGTAGAAATTCAGTTTCTGAGGTTATAAACCACTATAAATCATTTATATTCTCTTTCATTGAACTGTAATCATGTGCAAAGAAAACCAGAGAGAATCTTTTGTTATTCCATTCCACAGTCGGATTAAATAACACTTATAAAAATTTTTAAAATAACACCTAATATAGCTCCTTTCTTAAGAACATATACCATAATCCCATCAGAGAGTAAAATAGATCTAATTCATGCAGCTACTAAAAAATATTTATATATATTCACTTTTAGTGCAACACTCATGCTCAATATTCAGAATCAGATTGCTGTATCATTTCCAGCACTTATTTTGTTTTAGTAGGCATTAATATTAAACAGTTAACTAACAGTTTTTTTTTTTAATTCACTATTATTGTATTCATTCTAGAATTCTGAAATTCAGTTAGGTTCCTTGGTATAAAGAAAAATGCTTTTCTTTATCTATAAAGGAGTTTGCTTTATTGCCTGAATGATGAAGAAAGCAGAAAGGACAGCTTGAAGTGCTACACTGATGTAAAATGGAAAGTACTGGGGTCTGCCCATTCCAGAGGTTATAGGGCACATATTTTTGTGACCAAATCAAATGTCATCCTAATTAAGAAGTTCCTAATTTCTTCAACTCCAATTATTAGTCATTATCTCTGAGAGTCCAGGAAAAGGATTAAAAGGTACTCCAAGCAGGTTAATTTCTTCCCTCTCAGAAGTTGTTTAATCACTGGCTGAGTTTCTAAGGAGAAAGAATAAAGTCACATTTTGTTTTAAACCTAAAATTATGTTTAGTTGTTGCTCTATACCTCAATAAAATCTGGATGTTTCTATGTCTAACTCACCTAACAGCTTTTCTTTCCCAAACACTGGACCAGCAAACTAGACCTGATTCCTCTGTTACACATGTGATTAGCAGGTACAGTGTTTAACAAGGTGTGGTAAAAGTATGGCTATTATTACTTGGTAAAGAAAACAATAACACAATAAGTGGATGAATTTAACGTCTAGATCCTCATACCCTCTAAAAACCGATAATCTCACTGGAAAATATTTAGAAAAATAAGTGTCACAATGACAAAGCAGACTGAACAGCATTTCACATTATGATGAGCACATAATGCTTACATATTTTTCTTATCTGACTTCCTTACCCTCTATTAAATGTAATAGTTTTATTTTCCTATTTTTTTTTCTGTAACAGTAGTAGAAGAGCTAATGGTCCTTGATCTCTGTCACACGCACTGAAGAGAGGGTACCCCTGCTCACAGCTCCACACACCCACCTTGGAAGGGAAGCACTGTGCTGCCTCTCCATCGTGGTGCAAGATCCTGGTTTTAGAGCATCGGAAATTACTGTAATGTTATATGGCATTTTTCATCAGCACAAAACCTATTTTTCAAAAGATGGAGATCCTTTAATGGGCTATTATTTTCCTCCTGTAGGCAACGGTACAAGAAAATATTGGCTGAAGTTTTTATAAAAGCAAAGGCAAAAAATGAATGGCTGGAAATTCCTACAAAGTGCAGTTAAAATTGTATAACAATTTCCAGTTCCATTGTAGGAAAAAGTGCTTAAGAAACAGAACTGACGGAGAATGGAATCTGAGTTTCCAAATAGCAGTTTTAAGTTTCAACAGTTGGGATGGTGAAAGTAAAAGACCCCAGAAATGATTCACAATAGCACTAAAGGGAGCCTTGATCCAGGAGATAGAGCACCTAACAGCGTGTTTGTCACAGATTGCAGAAAACGAAGGAGCAGCAATGCATGGGGAAGAGGATAAAGCAGAGTGTTTCTCTTGCAGGCGAGAACAGAGGCAGCTCATACAAAGTACCTCTGGACTTTATCTGAGAGATGGCTGGCTACCCTCATATCTGCAGGCTCCTTCATTTCCCTACTTAGAATGCATTTTCTGAAAATTCGGTTACAGGTAAATGACAGCCAGAGAGACCACACCCTCCTGACTACAGCCATGTTCTCTGTGGACACTCAGAATTTCACAAACAGCAATTCGATTGAGCAAAAGTAAATAACAGAGATGTGACTGCTTTGTGATCTTATCCTTGACCCCATTACTGAGTAATGGATCTGCAATACAAAATAATCTAAGTAAAGATTATCTTTGTATTCTGATGAGAAAAATGAGGTATAATCATCAATGCTGTAATATGATAATTTACTTGCATCTAACTTAAGAACCCCTAAAAGAACCAGATGTGGTTATCTGAGGTATGTAGCAATCTTGTACAGTTTCTAGAAAAAACAACTGGAACCCACATAACACATAATCATCCATAAGAAAGGAGAAGGTAAAGAAGGAAGGGAAATTTATCAAATGTATAATTTATGTAATTATTAGCAAATACTAAATCAAACTGAAAACAAACAAACAAAAAGCCTGAAAGTTTCTAAGCAGAGCAAAAGACATTTAACTAGAGTACAAATAATTCTGAATAATATTTTTAAGTTCTTTATTTTATTCCTTAGATAGCCTACTTTCAGCTGATCCATGAATCCTTCAACCAAGCCCAATTGTTATAGTTAAGAGCATTAATAATTCTGGACTATGGATCATATGAGTATATTCTCTCTCTCTCTTCTTCATTTCTTTTTAATATTCTTGGAGGCAGAGTACTATTTCTTTTACTTTATATGTCTTCATATCCCAAATTGCTCAGCAACTAAATAAATGGTGGCTGACTAGAAAGAAATGGCATATTCCTGAATAAGTAAAAGTCTTGAATCCATCTGTTATAACTACAAGTTAGTAGTGTGTGTATGATTTGACTTTACAATCATTTATATTTAAAACTGTAATTTCGAAGATCCTTGTCCAATGGCAGACTCTCAATTATCCATGCCCAGCTCCCTGAATAGTAGTAGCAAGGCACCAGCAAATGAAAATGATAAATAACCACAAAGTTCTATTAGTTCCTAGTTTCCACCTTTTCTCTTTTCTAACATTCAGGAAAAGTTGCTAATAATGCACAGCATTAAATCTATTTGTTATACATCTGCCTCCTTCTTTGGCCTATAATTTCATAGAAATATTAATGAACAATGAAATGATCAAAGGTGGATAATCATATACATGTAGAAAGAAGATAAAAGGAAGTGTGTCTCAAAATCTAAAAGATTTTCCCTTCAGATGAATTCTGGTTTTGCTACCCAATGTGATGTTTCATTTCTGCCTATAATCTTTCTACCCGGAATGGTTAGAACTTAAGTTTAGAAATTTCTCCTTGTTTATTGAAAAAATGATAAGTTCCTGTCAAATCTATTTCTTATAGCTATTTCTTTCTGGCTTTTTCCTGAAAGGAAAGTGGAAAGCAAATCTTACTGGGAGCCCCTGTTCCTACCAGAATTTATAATGGCATCAGAAGAAAAAGGCAAACTGCAACAAAAATGCAAAAGAAAAACAAAACAGCAACATCAGTAACAAAAACCTGTGTATTGGTCTGTTTTGTTGCTTATAACAAAATACCTGAAACTGGGTAATTTGTAAAGAAATGAAATGTATTTTCCACAGTTTCAGAGGCTGGAAAGTCCAAGTCCAGGGAGCACATGTGATGAGGGCCTTGTTCTTGGTGGTGGCTCTAGAGTGACACAGGATGTCACATGGTGAGAATGGCTTGAATAAGAGAGTGAACTTCCTCACTTGCTCTCCTTATAAAGCCAGCAGAACCAGGCCCAGGACTCCATGAAGAGATCAACCCATTCACAAGGGCGGAGTCCTCAATCTAATCACCTTTTCAAGGCCCCCACCTTTCAATTACTGTAATGAGATCTCCCACCTTCATAACACTGTCATAGTAGGGATTAAGTTTCTGATATATGAAACTTTGGGGGACATACTCAACTCATAGCACCCTGCATCACAGAATTTTAGACTTGAAAGACACTTAGTGGATCAAATTTTTATGTTTCTGAAAGCAAATTTTTTAAAAAAGAATATAAATATCAGTCAGTGAAACAGATGTCAGTGACACTTCTCTGTCTGAAGCAGTGCTCAGGTCCCGTCCTTTCAGCCCCTCCCCCATAGTGGCCTCTGATGCTCCTCTGCAAAACTCTGAGACTTCACAGAATACATTTATATAGTAAGAATACTTTATTTGTATAGATTAGTAAGCTAAAGCACAGAAAACATAAATAACTTGTCCAAGATGCTAGATGCAAAAAAGGGCTGTGGTCCAACAAGGTCCAGAATCTAGGATTCCCATCTCATTATCTAGTGTCTTTGTGCTGATCCTCCCAGTCTCATGGAAGGACATGGCTGTTTCGAGATTTCATCACCATGAAATCTACAGGAAGAATAGAAAATCCCTCCTTTGTTCCTCCACTCTATACCCCATCAAAGCACCCATGACCCATGATTTATTCACTTACCATGTCTCTGTTCTAAAAGTATAAAACTCTTTCAGGAGAAGGATTCAGGCTTTTTCACCTTTATGGCCACACCATGGGCACAGTGCATCTCCCACATGTGCTAAATCATATAAGCTTTCTTACTTGCTGTACACCCTATTGTGATCTAAATGAGAGATAATGCACACAGATCAAACTTTTTAACACTTGAGACCTTTTTATTGGAGAATAGGTTTTTAGCTATTCTAAGCTGGATATAAATTGTGTGTTATGAACTTAAAGCTATAATAATTTTCTCACAGCTATTATCATATCCATTTGAGCCAAAGATTAAAAATAGCTTGTATTCAAAGCTATGAAGTGTTTTAAACAAATTTTTATAATATTACAAAGTAGGGTTTTTTTGTAGGAAAAAGAAAAAAAGAAAAACGTAGTTTGATAATTCAAAGATCTTACTTAATAGTTAAATTCTTTTCTGGTCTGGTCTTACAAGAAACAATATCTCCCATTAAAATATTATTACCCAAAGGAGAGCTTTCCAGTTCTTAACAAATAAGTCAAATGTTAATTGGCATTACAATGTTGTAGGATACTCTACCATCCTGACATAAACTGCTCAGTTCTAGAAGATTAGGTCATCCACTTGCTGAAAACACATCTCCACAGTGTGAATTCTAAACTTTACAGGATGTCTGAGGCATTCTTACATTTGAGCTCTGGCTACCTCTTTAACCCCATCACTGTCCACTGTTTGTTTCCTATGCCCTGATCTGATTCTCCCCTGCACGCACAGTACAGTACTTACTATACAGTACTTAATGTGCAATACAGGACTTAATGCAGTAGAGTACAGTACTCAGTGTAGGTTCTACGTGGCTCTTGCTGTCTGCTCACATGCTGGCTACAGCTTCCCCATCTTTCTTGTTTATACCTACTCATTCTCCACTTTCAGTCATATTTGCCTAGACATCATCCTCTCTTTGCACCAAGGGTCTACTTTCATGCTTCTCCTACGTATGTCCATTTTACCACTTGTTTCTAGATTTTAGTCATAATCACACTTCTCATAATTTAGATATTCACCCATATCTACCACTAGACCATAGATTATGGTAATTGGCATGTTATTTGTTACACAATAACTGTATGTGTTTTCTTTGGCTGTCATAACACATTAGCACGAATTTGGTTGCTTAAAAGATATAGATTTGTCATTGTATAATTCTAGGTCAGGAGCCTGACATGGAACTCCCAGGAGTGAAATCAAGGTGTCAGCAGCATTGAATTCCTTTCTGGAGGTTCTGGGCCAGAATCGGTTTCCTTGCCTTTCTCAGTACCTGGGGCCAACCACATCCCTTAGTAAGTGTTCCCTTCCTCCACATTTACAGCCAGGAATGCTGGGTTGAGTCCTTCTGTTGTCACATCTCTTCCTAACGTCTGCTGGAAAAGGTTGCACACTTCTAAGAATTCACATAATTCGATTGGTTAATCCAGAAAAATGTCTGCATCTCAAGGTTCATATTTTTAGTCACATTTGCAAAGTCCCATTAGCCATGGAAGATAACATATATACAGGTTCTGGGCTTTGAGATGGGGACATCTTTGGGGTGGCCATTATTCTTCCTAACACACTGATGTAACCTACAGTGTTAGTGAGCTGTGTTAATATTTTATGTTTTTACCTTCACACTAGTCTTTTTAGAAAAAAGTTAATAAATTTGTATTTGGGAAAATGCCACAAAAATATGATACAATATTTTCATTTGTGTTTAATGTTTTGATCCCAAACTCATCACAAGATGCTACAGTACAATGTACAAAGTTTTCTCTGTAATTCATACAGATAAAGAGGAGAATTGAGCCTTGAGCAGACCCACAATAGAATTTATATGACTGCAACTACTGTGACTGTGTTGATGTGGTTCAGAAGCCCTAAATGTATATATAGTATATAATGTATACTAATATATATGCATATATTAGTAATATGCATAATCTACAATGAATAATTTTTCTTTATGCTCTTTAAAATATTTTAATATTATTTCAGCAATGGCTTATCAAAATAATAAAAGAATATTGTTTAAAAAGGTAATTTAAAAAATGCAATGATAATTTTCAAAATGAAAACTAACATGATGGTTCATCATATTCAATTCCAAAAGGATCAAGTTAATATAAAGCAAGATATTGTATCTTATTATTATTAGTGAATGTCACAAATTTACTTTATAAAATATTTTCATCTACCACATAATATTAATAGTGCTAAATAGAGTTTAATTAGTTTTAGCTTTATATTGATTTAATTTGTAAATGAATTTGATCTATATGGTAGTTAAATTTTATAAGCATAAACAGTTTATTACCAGTTCTATTTTTAAACATATTTATCCAACACTGAATTTTTGTCTGTGAAAGTTCCTTTCCAACACATGAACTTTGGGGAAAAAAAAAAAGTTCTTGAGCATAATCAGTATGTTTTGACATTCTTCAAATCTCTCATTTGGATATACCCTTATGTATTTACTTATCCAAAAGATTGAGTCTAAAATATTGCCCTTAAAATGTTAATAGTTATTTTTACATTAATTATACATGGAAGCTATTCTATTCATTTTTTTTTTATTTTCATGACTATTTTACCTGTCTGTTCTCCTTTTTCTAATTGATACTCATCAGTTGATAAAAAACATGATAGCCCGCAGTACTTCATACAATACAAACGATATTTATCCCTTCTAAGAAACAGAAGATAAATAAAAATCTTAATTAAATTTATTTCCTGGGCAAGAATTCTCTCTCATAGTATATTTGTGTCTTTAAAGAACATGAAAATTAATAGTTCTTGCAAAAATCTGTACTACACTACCACCGCACTTAATTCAATCCTACAAACAGTAGCTACCATTTACTGAGTCATACAGTCGACTGACATAATAGTAATCCTTTGCAAACAAATGTATCAGCAGTACAGGCAGTTGGTGTTAGGTTAGGTATTAGAGTACAGGTCTAAAAGTGTTAATGGTTGTGTCAAAATTGCTGCCTTTCTTAGGTTAGTAACAAAAACTGACTGGATTTTTAGCATATGCCATACTGCAGGTAGTTTAGAATCTCTTCAAAATACTGGGTGACTGATTTCTTGACTTCTGATATTCTAAATTTTCCCTGATACACAATATACAAACAAATTCAAAACTTACTGTTTTATTAGCAGCAAAGTGCTATCAGTGACAGTTTCAAGCCTTATGTGTAACACTATTACTAAATTGCTCAGCCCTCTCTTTTGCTCATGTTAACGTAAACCTAAGCACTTGAACATTTGCATCCTTCCTTTCTTGTACAGCAGAGATAAATGTTCCAATTGCTGGGCTTTTGCCAACTCAAAAAGCCTCTCATCCAAAATTACATTGAAAAATTAGATCAGCCCTCCATAGGAACAACTTCCTGAATGTTGAGTTTCTTACATTTCAAACAAGTGATCTATCATAAAACATTTTTATTACCTTACAAAATTTTCTTTTTATATCTTTTTTTCTGTTTTTCATTGGCTGTTGTAGTACTTTGGAAGAAACTTACCACCCAGGTGTATTTTCCAGAACCTAGACTAAAGCTATATTTATCAGTTTCAATTTGTGACCTGTCATTTAAGTGCAGAATATTACAATGTGTCACATCATTTAACTCTGGGATTTATGTTATTAACCTGATGGACAATTAGTACCTTTTGGAGTCCTTGCAGATGCAGCTTTCTGTGCTGTTTTAATTGTTGTATGCTGAGACCAAAAAGGGAAAAACTTCAGCTTCCATACCCTTTAACTTTCTTATCTTCCAGATTCATCTCTATATAATCAAGAGGTTGAAAAGCTAAAGCTCCTTCCATTTTTAACATTAAAGTTTCCATAATTCACTAGATTTTAACATTGCTATCTCTTTCCATGATCCATAGCAATTTAATATGTTTCTCAATTAGTAATACAGCTTTTTAGGGTTTTTTTGTAGTGTATGCCAGTCATTTGTTTACTGGAAGCTAGAGTCATCAAAAGATTGTTTTCATCTTCTTAAACCCAATTGTCACAATATCTGGCATATATTTAATCAATGGTTTTTGAATGAATTAATTTAGAAATTTAGCATCTATTTACTGGAGGAAGGGGTTGGGAAGCTCACATCCTCACTTCCCCATACTGATCCCTGTCTTCTTACTCCCCCAGCCTAGGAATCAAGAGATAATCTTAGGTTATATGGAGGAAGTCAAGAAGACTAACTTCAAGCTAACTCAAGAAATAGAAGAAGGGGCAAACTCTGACTTCACCTCCTACTCGCAGAGAAGAGTCATCAAGCGTAAACTTACTCCCATCCCCACATAACTCTCTACTGTGAGTTGCATCTCCCTCCATTAACAGAGGATTAAATGACTGCCCCTCCCCCACCACCGTACCCTCCAAGGCTAATTTGTCCATCTTCTCTCTGATTCTTCTCACCTGATACCTTACTCGGTTATGCTTCTGACACCTATTTCTTCCACTTCTCCCTCTCTACTGGTGTTTCCACTACCTATAAGACATATTTAAATTTTTCCTATTAACGAAACAAAACAAGTAAAACAACACAAAAGTAAATACTCCACAACTTCCTCTGGTGAATAACCTACTACCTTTTCTTTTATGGTTCATCATTAACTATAGTCATTTCTCCACTTTTTAAGCAAACATCCTTTACTTTATATCCAACATAATGTCCACACCCCACTACTTTGTTAAATTTTTTCTCTTGAAGTAATCAGTAAGCTCTTAGATTCCAAATAAAATGCTTTTCTAGTCCATTTAATTAACCTCTCAGAGTGTTTGGTTTTATTGAATATCCTGTTTCTTGAATTGCTCAACTTCCTTTGTCATTGAATTTCATTCTATACTGAGTTTACTCCTATATTCTATGTATGCAACAGCTTTGTTCTAACATTGTATGAAATGGTCATATTATATCATTTTATTATATATTATTCTATTATTATATTCTATTACATTATTATATTATTGTTTTATATTACATGACATGTAAAAAATTGTCATAGCATTTTAAAATTGTTAATAAATGTAGTAATTACTACTACTATCATTTTTTTTCTCCCTTTATCTTAAATTTTGATACTTTCAAGGTCTTTCATCATTTGTTCTTTTCCCACCACACAAATTTGCCTCACCTGATTTCAAAGCTAGTAACATTTTTAACGAAAAGCTATTTTGTCTTCAATTATTTCCTACTCTTCTTAAATAGCTCTCAACTTGTTCATCTCTGCTAGGGTCTGAATGTTTGTGTCCCCTCAAAATGTATATGTGGAAACCTAATCACCAATGTGATTATATTGAGAGGTGGGGACTTTTGAAGGTGATTAGGTCACAAGGGTGGAGTTCTGTGATTGTGATCATTGCCCTTATAAAAGAGACCCCTTCCACCATAATCTGAGGACAGTGAGAGGACAATGTCTAAACCAGGAAGCAGGCCTTCACCAGACACTAGAACTGCTGGTACATTGAAAGTGGACTTCCCAGCCTCCAGAACGGTGTGAAATAATTTTCTATTGTTTATAAGCTACCCAGTTTATGGCATTTTGCTATAGCAGCTCAAACAGACTAAGACAATCTCCATTACATCATTTCTATGTGTCAAACTCAGAAATATAGCATGAATGTCCTGGGCTAATATCTTAGTTTCTGAACTTTTCCTCTCTTCATTTTCTCCCAACTCAAATTCAAATAATCCTCTACACTGACTTTGGATGATTTTTCTAAAATGCTAAGATAATTTCCTATCATGATAAGATATATTAAAATTCCTTAATATGTCAGATTATGTAGGATTAACACTTATTTGGTAAACGTTCTCTTTCAAGCACTGTGGTTTATGCCCACCATACATACTTGTATCTCAAATATATAATTACACATTTTTTAATTTAGAGGAGAAAGGTGAATGATGGTTTAGAGTCAACATATTCATTACTATAATAACTGGGCTAGATATGGTGATGATTTCATCTAGGATAGTGTACTGGATTGAATTATGCCCCCCCAAACTCATTGAAGCTTGAATCGTGTCCCCCAAGTTTTATGTATTAGAAAGTTGGTCCCCACCATGACTGTTAAGAGGGTGGGGAAACCTATCATGGTAATTGAAAGGTGGGGACTTGAACAGGTGATTAGATTGTAGTGAATGGATTAAAAATGGTGGTCAGGGGTGTGCTTCTGAGGACTTTAAAAGAAGAGGAGTGTCTGTCTTTATCTCTCTTTGCTTTCACAGTCTTGCAGGGTGAGATCCCTGGGTCACTGTCACCACCATCAGATGGACTTTGGAATTCCCAGTCTTAGAAACTGTTAACAGTAAATTTTGTTTTCTTTATAAATCACCCAGTTCTGTATACTTTGTTATAAGCAACAGATATGGACGCATACAGGTAGTGCCAGTGGCGGTAAAGGTAATTCACTCAATAGTTATTTCACATTTAGAATCAGCAGAACACATTGGCTTCTAGAATGACATCTTAGTTAATGATTTCAGTCATTGGGTAGATGATGTTACTATTAATCAAGATGAAGAAACAGGGGCAGAGATAATAATGGAAGACAGGATGTGATAGTTAATACTGTTTCAACCACTTGAGTTTGAAGTGCCTGTTAGACATCTCAGTGCAGAGGTCTAGAAGGTGGTTGGACATGGGGTTTTCAGCTTTAGAAGAGGCAACTGGGCTGATGATTCTGATTTGGAAGTTAATAGTAGATCACTGAACGCAAACGTCAGCTGCAAAATTTTATTTATTTATATACAAGACAACAAAATACTATTTTTAAAGAAGGCAACTACAAGTTCTGAGTGATGATAATATATGCATGTCTATATAAATAAGACTGGTTTGATTCCAGCAAAATAGGGATATCATTAATCATCAACTACACACCCCTTCTAAGGTATCAGAGTCAATGCTGAGATTCAAAATCCTATTTTAATTCAAGTCACTTTCTGAAAATAAATTACTTTATTCAAATATTATTTTAATAAAAGAAAAATAGATTATTGAATGTAGACCAAGAGAAACAAATATAAGAACCATTTTAGGAAATTCAGAACACCAGGGTAGTGGTAGATAGAAGGTGGTGTAGAGTCAGGAAGGATTTTAATTCTCTCTTATCCATCCACAGTTTGGAGCCAGGAGAGGACAGGGACTAGATATAGGAAGTATCCAGTAGATTTGTTCTGTAGCAAAGAGGAAGATGCTATCTGGGAATATCCATAGTTAGTTATATATGAGGAGGTTCCATTTGGGAAACAAGAAGGTATTATAAACCACACCAATCCAGGCATTTGAAATTAACATGATAGTGTGTTTCTCTCAGGAGAGGGCCATGAAGTCAGGCAGAACAACTAGCATGTTTCTGTTTCTGCTTCAGATTTACAATGTTTACATGCTGCTCCTTCTGAAATTCATTCCTCAGTATGCTGCTTATCAGCCTGAAGAAGGAAGCTGATGAATATAGAAAACCATTTTTTTAAAAAAATTTTGGCCCAAGTTTTAAGTTGGGCAGGAAAAGTTGTATTAGAAGATAAGTTTTTCAGTAGTAGAGCTCTTCCTAAATCTAAAACCTCAGGGAGCTCCCAGTTTAGGAACAGTGCTACAGTGTGTTTCTGTAAAGGACGATGTAAAGATCCATCTACATTTCAGTGAAAACTCAAAGGGCAATCTTGATCATTTGATAACTGGAATAGCCATCATGAGGAAATCTATGATAAAAACCCAAGCAGGTAACATTGAGAAGATACAGTGACAGATGTTATTGGGGTGTGAGTCTGTGGGAAAAATAGGATAATTTAGTCAGGCTCCCTCGGCTCAGGTCTGGCTGGGGGATTGAGCAGCACATTTGTTGTAAACAAGTTGTGTGGGTGGAGTTAGTGTGCAAGTGCACCCATGTATCTTTCTAGTTAATTGCTTTTGTATGTTCTGCAGTTTGTGAAGCAGGCTGGTGGCAGAGAGCTTGTGTGTAATAAGATAGCATGTTTACTCTGCTGGCCACTGCTCAGTTTCAGTTTTTCTTTGGACATTGCCAGTAATTGTTGAGTTTCTGAGTTTCTCTTTGTACTGCCTAGTTCCTAGCTGTGTGTGTGCTGAATAAAGACTATTCCTTCTTCAACCAATGCTGCAAGGACCTTTTTGTCTGGTTACCTAGCTCATAGACCTGTGTGTGAAGGGTTTGTGAATGGGCTCGAGGGGTCTGTGAGCTCTAGACCCTAGCTCTAGCTTTACAATTGGCATCATTGACAGGACTATGCCACAGAGTCATAATGGTAGAACACACATTTTAAGAACGTGTTTAGATACAAGAGAAAAAAATTATTTCTCCTTTGCATGCTACTTCACCATTCCGTTTCTTCAGAACTTCTCCAGCAATGGGCTTGAGTGTTAGAATGAAAACAGACAAAATATAGGAAAGCAGAAGAAGGGTGTGTTTTCCACAGCACCTGAGATGGCTGGTGATTGTGTGGTGGCCATGACACACCACAATTGGTGCACCAACAATTGGCAGCCAAAAATTCTGACTAGGAGCAGTTTTGCATTCCCTCTATTAATAATATGAGCTAACCAAGTACACAATATGTTTCAGACATTGTAACAAGGGCTTTATGAACATAGTCTAATTTATTTCTTATTCCCTGTGAAGTAGACAGTAGTAAGTCTATTTAACAAGTGAGCAAAATCGGTTTATGAGGCTTTAAGGGCAACCTGCAGGAGATCACACTCCAGGGAAAGGATCTGGGACAAGTATCCAGGTTTTCTATTTTACTCCCAAGTCTCTGCTCCTGCATTATCAGTTATATTATTCACTAACAACACCATGCTTTGTCAGTCACTGCAAACAGAATCCTTATACTAAAAACAAATGAACACACCTAAACCACTCTCTTGGACAGCAACTGCAAAAGAAAGAAATTGTATGGGATTCAGAAAGGAATATTGGTGATGATGAATCTCAGTAAAAGGATATAAAAAGACATGCACACATTCTCCAAGACTGGAAATTCTCTCATCAAGTAGCAACGGGGACTTGGATGTTTCAGTCTATCACATTTCCTAATACTTAGAAAATTGGAATCATAATTTATTTCAATTTGCTTCTTTGACATTACTGTTATCAAAAAAGAGAAAGGAATATAAAGTAGGCCTGGTACTGTTCTAATGAAGGCTGTGGGTGGGTAGGGAATGTGTTTCTCTGGAAAGCAAATGACTTTTTTTCCACATTTTTTAGGCACTGGTACTCATCCACTTCCACACACACATTAGGCAAATGAATACTACCTATGGTTCTTGCTACCAAAGAGGTGAGCTGTCAGGGCTGCTCCTGCTCCTTTTTATCCAATGTGGAATTACAGAGGGATTGCCATGCCCCTGCGAGACAAGTGAATGTTACATTGGCCAAGTAACCATTCACATAACTATTGACGGAAACTGTGGGATATCTTTTATTAAGGCTCCTGCTTTGCATCATCATTAGTATGTTCCCTTGATCAAATGAAAAAAAGTAGAGATTCTGATACAATATGATTGAGACTTCAAAATTCCTGGAAACTACCATGAGTAGAGTGTCTCAGTCAAAAGAAATGGAATTTGTTGGAGCACCCTTCCTTAAAAGGGCAATTCACCTTGTCAACCTCTCTGGAAACTGGAACATCAATTACTAGAAACATCAACCTAAGTACATGTTCAAGGAAATACATGAAGGGGTTTTTCAACATAGAATTTTATAAAGTTAACAAGAAGAATTGCTTTAAGAAAAAAAATGACCTCTAATTATGAAGTAAATTACTTGTTAATAATTGAACTATTATATTAAGCCTGACTCAATTTAAGTATGTACAAATAATATGAAAATATTTTTATATCTTAGAGAAGGACAACTTTCTATGGTCCTTCTCCATTGTCTTTCTTATGCTTTAAAGTTAATTTTCAGGCACTCTATCTACAATCCCTCTGAATAAAGAATAAGTATACACACACACACTCAAGTATATATACACAAATATATATATCCAGTATATATGAATATATACATAGACACACATATTCTTTACATGTACATCCATACACACACACGCACACACACACACACACACATATATATACTTTAACAATAACACTTTCATTTTGCTTCTGCATAGATACATGTGAATGTGGACTATACTAACATTTATAAAACAAATATATTTCACAGGGACTAGTTTCAAAAGCCCTGTAGTTTCAGGTATAACCTAACCTTTTTAAAATTACATATGGAAATGTTAAGCTTGCAAAAGACAGGAAACTTTCCCCAGGCTAAAGTCTCTGATGTAGATAAAGAATTGTAACACAGCAAAATTGCTTGCTCAAGGACAGATGTCCTTGGTGCAGGTTAACCTACTGATTGATATGTTAAGAAAGTTACTTCAGTGTTATGTAAATATGCTAAGGAAATTGCTGTAGGGAAAGAAAGTGTTTGCTAAGAACAAGCTTTTGTTGGTGGATGGACTTAACCTTTTGCAAATTGCATTATGGAATGTCACTTTGTTATTTCACTGATGTTACCAGCCTCTATTGTTAATTTATACTTAGCCATAACTCTACCTGTGTTCCTTTTCTGTAACTTTCCAGCCTGGAGAATAAATACTGAGAAAGAACCCTAGTCCAGTGTTAATTTCCTGAGGAGGAATGCCTCTCTCTTGAAGGTTCCTGGAAATTAACCCCTTAGGGGTTTCTCACTGCTCAGGAGAAATGGGCTTTGAGTAATCCTTTGCATCTCTGTCACTCAGGGGAGATAGGTGACAAAGAGAGTGTAACATGCAAATAATAAAAATGTGATTCTCAATGAGATATTCTGAAAAATGCTTGCTATAATTCTTCTGCCCTACAGCAGTACTGGTGTTTTTTTATAAATTTAGCAAAATTTTGTTAAGTTAAATATTATTTCAATGTTTTTCTAAAATATTCCTTCAGTCTAGGAAAACTCTTGGTTAATGGTTAACACTTGATTTATGATATCAGATATTAACCCTAGCCAGTATAGTTACAGGTAAAGACTTGCTTTCTTACTGACATTTTACTGCTTAATCTGGAGAGAAATACTTGTAAGGAAGTAGAAAATGTATGCTTTGAGAATCATCACTTTCAGATAATATGCTCTTGGGAAGTACTTATGTTTTTTTTAACTCCCCCAGGAAAGGCAAGCTGTACTTGAGAGTTATTACTGAGATGATATCTTGCCTTGTTCTCCTTGAAAATTATAGTCCATACTAGAAATGTAAAACTGAAAAGAGCTGACCTCTCTTCAGGCAAGAAGACTCCTTTTCTTCATATATTATCTTGATTGAGAATAGTTTATGCAGACAAATAAAGAATCCTTAATCGTCTCCTTGAAGATTATACATCTTTCTAGAAGGAGTTTCTTAGGTACAGTCTTATGAGCTCTGGTTACAGTCTCAGCTGCCAGTGTCTTCAGTAGTTACATTATTTTTTATATCTGGGTTATTGCATCGAAACAACAGCTGTAGTTTATCCTGACTTGGTCACAACGCAAAAACTATTGAAGAAAGAAATACAAATGAAAGATGTTATATAAATCTTATCTTAAAATAATTTTATTTCTCAAAATCAGAATGATGGCCCCCCTCCCCCAACCACTCCAGTTAGCCCAGGGTAGTCCTGGCTGATGCCCATGGTCCTGGCATAATTATTAGTAGCACCTGCTCTCACTCCAAATTTTTCTCTTTCTTTTTTTTTTGGGGGGGGGGATGTTGGAGGGAGTTAGACAATATAGCGTAGGGTCACCGACTGGAATGTGAAACAAGAAACAAATCAGTGAGAAAGAGCTAGAATACTCATTTTCTTTAGCTGTCACTTAATAAATGGACTAAATAATCTTCTGCAAAATGTTATTTCTTTTCTAAGTTCATTCTAATAAAAAAGCATTCTAAAATGAAAAGAGATTACTTCTCTGCCATTTTGTTTTTGGATTATGTTCCAGAATTTGAAAAAAATCTGACATTAAAAAAAGAGAGAGTTTTTAAGAGATCCTGTTTTGTGCTTCAATTCCAGTCTTGTTTCAATTGCTCTTGGAACAGCTGTTGTCTTTATTCAAGATGCAGCAACATTTTAGTCTTCATCCAAGCAAAGTATTTCAGTTGTAAAGTATTTAAGAATAGAAATGGAAAATGATTCAGAGTAGAACTAGAAAAGGAAACAAAATATAACAACCTCACTCTTTTCCCTTGCTGTTTGTATTTCTAGTAAGAAAATTCTGGAAAACTTCAGATATTGGGACCCTTTAGCATCTTCATGGTAATACCTCCTGGGACTTGGTGGCTTTGCAGCCTGCAGGTTTATGTCCTTTGAACATATATTATTCTAACTACCTGTAGAACTGCTTTGAGATTTTTATATGACTTTAGGGGTCGGATGGTAGAGGTAGGGAAAAAGAAATTAGGTCTACAATCTGAGTCCAGATGGGAGGAGAATGCTTTGAGACTAAATGTTTTTGTGTTTTTCAATAGCTCCCTATTTCCCAGTTATTGGAAATTATAAGGAAGCTTTCTGCCACATAAGAATGAGCATAAAAGTCTCTTTAAATGGTGATAACCATAAAGAGTTTGCAAGAAAAATAAAATGAAAAGAATTAGAGTAGCAGCCAACTTGTACCTGATTTGCTGCAGCATAAAATGTCCTTCCTTTGTCAGTTGAGTTTCCGGTCACTTTAAATTAGAACTAAAGCGTATTGCTACACTCAAATTCTAGAGCTGAAATATCTCTTAGTGACACTAGACTTTATAAATTGAATTCATAATTAGGCTTAATCTTTTCATAGATGTAAAATTCTTTCTTGCTAAATGTGCCTCATAATTTTTTTTTCTTGCCAATAGGTGATATTAGTCTGAGAGAAGATCTAAAATTTTCATTATCTTTGAAAAGGAGAAACCACAGATTTTTTTTATTTTTATTTATTTATTTTTTTTCCCCTTTTTGTCTTTTTCCGTGTCCGGCAATGGATCGCAACCCTCAGTGTCGCCCCCGCACCGGACCAGGACCGGCATCGGGATCGCAACCCTCGGCGTTGCTCCCGCGCCTCGCTCAGCCAGTGAGCGGGAACCGGTCTGTATGTGGGATCCGAACCCTCGGTGGGAGTGCCGCCGCGCTTCTCAAGTGGTGCACTATAGCAGTGCGCCACCGGGCCGGCCCCTATTTTTTTTTTTAAATGAACTTTCCAGGTCAGCAAAAGCCATCTTTTAGGACTCTAGCTATAGCTTCCAAATTAGACAATAAACTTATTTCTACTCTCCAATTATTCCTAGACACAAACTAAAAATGAATATAGACTTTAAAGATATTTCTTTAAATCTTCTTAATTTTCAAATAGCAATTCCAGATATGATGATAAAATGATTGTAGTGACTGGTGCTGATGGACGCTAGAACCAAATTTTCCCATTAATAGGTGTTGTTTAATGAACAGAGCACTGATAGTATATGGGTTATCTCAAAGAGTAAGAGACTAAATCTCAAAGTCTATGTAAGAGAGGGCATAGTGTATTAGAAGATGAAAAGATGGATTATTATTTAGTCTTTAACCCTTACATTATTCATACATCATAGGTATAGCTGAAATTGATGATGGGAAAATAGGTTACATATTCTAGAAAGCTTGCCTGCCAGGGCCAAAGCTCAACGAATGAGGTACTAGAACTTGCAGTCATTGTTCTTAATCTTATTAATTGAAGTTTTGTCAAGTTAATTATTTTTAAAATTGAAAGAAAGTGAGCTGAGATACCTGGTACCGATCAAGCTTTATTAAAGGAAAAGAATCTGCTGGGCTGTGCTGAAAATGGGGAACAGCCCAGGGCTGCTCTCATAATGGAAGACAGCAGCTAACCTAGGGTGGTGGGAGCTTATATTGGTATGTTGGTGCCAAGAGCTGGGTGATGTAATTCCGGAGTGGGGATTGAGTTAGGTCATGGGAATGGAGAGTTCTGCACATGTGGATATGCCGAAAGTTTTGTTTTCTCTGAAACCACGAAGCTTCTTGTAAAAAAGAGTGGGAGAGAGGAGGGGAGGGGAGGAGGTGGATGCTCCATTTAGTACTTGGGCTTGTTCTATGTGGCAGATCTATTAAAAATTATTTTCCACACTCTTGAAATATATAAAGAGCTCCTTTCATGTCAGTATCTAGTAACAAAGAATTCCAATGAAAAGTCATCAAATAGATATATCAAAACAATTAAAATAACCGCCATGATAATAGCACCATCTACAACTTACTGAGGGTCTGCTATGCATCTGGCATTATTCCACCACTTTGCATACATTATTATAACTCATTATCCTATAATTAATTAATTCCTGTAACGTTTGTGTTAGAGAGTTGCGACTTTTCCTGTTTTATAAACAAGGATTATTATTATCCAAAATAACAAAAATAAAATTTTATTTTGCTGTGAAATGGTTGACTTTTGCTACAGGGATGTGTCCTCTTAGGGCATTCTACTTCTTAAACCTCATACCAAGATTGTGGTTAAGAAGAGAGAACTATTTTCTTTAGTAAGCAAATGTGCATATAACTTTTATTATTAATCTACTGGTTTACTAATATTTTGAAATTTTAACTTTATAAGGTGCTTGCCTAATCCCTGTCAATTAGGTCTAGCACCTATCTTAGCCTTCCTCCCATCATGTCCCTGGATGAATGTCCTCATTCACGGAGTCAGAGGCTATGTCGTCTTCTAGTGTCAGGAGTCAACTCACTTGATCAGTCTGTGCTCTGTGCAGTGACCATGGTTCAGTTTTACCCAATAACAGAAACTGTAAAAGTGCACGTACAAACACACACACATGCACATACACACAGATTGAATGATAGAGCTGTGATAAGGCTAAGCGCATCGTGTGCTTAAGGCATGAGAAAAACTAAAAATTATGGGACAGAAAACCTCAGTAAGAATAAGGCAGAAGTCCTAGTCACTGCTTTATTTACCTTGCTAAGGGCTGTAATATTTTTACCAGGATCTCCGTAACAATAATCTGAACAGCTCACTTTCCTATTGTTTCTTTTCCAGAAGGCTTTTGCTCTCTCCTTTTTCTAGTGGAAACATCAAAAAAGGAGAAGTATTAGGTAAACTCTGTGTAGAATCACTTTTGACCACTCCTGAAAGTCGAAAACCCAAGGAGCTGGTGTAAGTACTAATTATCAAGACTTTAATCGACAGGCTTCCAAACTTCCCTACATGTATGTGTGACTTTAGAAAACAGTGATATAAAACAACTGGATTATGGTCCATTTGTCGTGACATTAAAGTATTTTTTCTTATCCCTTTTCTGGGTTCCAGTGTTAAAATCTTGCCTGAAATTAATTCTTGCTGAGAGAGGCTTTTCCAGCATTTTTTTTTTTAATGCTGTTATCATCATGGCTCACTTCTTTGTGACTGCCTGAATGTTCCCTGTGCTTTTTCTTCCTACTTGGAAGTGAGAAGATCATCTTGGAATTTCACTAATGAATGATGCTGAGTCACAATTGCATGAATTCATAGTCACGTGTCATGTCAGGCTAGTTAAGGAGAATGACTGAATAAGTCAGGCAAGTGAATCCCTGGGGAGGCTGACAGACTGATTCAGAAACCAATGCAGCTTTAAGTTCCAATTTAAATTAAAGGACTAGGGCACAGGAGCAATGACAAGCTGTCCCTATACAACTGCAAAGTTTGGACCTACTACAGATGCCATTTACTGAAAAGTGCATTTAGTGTCTTCTTCAAGCATGCTTAACAACTAGCGACAAGACAATATGGTCTTGGCGCCTAGCCGACCTCCAGCACTAATGCAATGTTTGTCATCAGGTTATTTTGCCGGGCAGGAAGCGTGAGGATAGCAGCTGACAGAAAGGGATGATGCAGCTGTCATGTCTGCTCCTGAAGTGGCTGAACACTCACAGGGAGGGCTGAAGAAATGCCCTCCAAAATCGAACAAAGCATAATGCCAAATGTTGGAGCTTAGCCGTGACTGGCTAAATTATAGAAACAGCATGGAAACGCTGGCCCAATGTATACGAGTGAGAAATAACATTTTTTGAAGAAAACATTTAGGACAATGGAGTCTAAAACTTCAACCATCACTCACCCTCACAGCTAAAGGCAGGACTTGCACTGTCCTTGCTGCCTTGGGTGTATTGTAACAAGTGACACCTCTAACAAGCATCCTACTCTTGAAGATTGTGTTCTCTAGAGCATCTGTGTGTTGTTTATGTGGGTTTCCCATTCTGCAAAAAGTGAAAATTGTTCAAGCCCCACATTCTGGAATGAATGGAAGGAACTATATGCCATTAATTAACATGTCCTAAACGTGTCGTGATTAAAAGCCAGCATGCTGAGCAAATGGGCAAGTGTGTTCAAAGGCTTCAATTTTTATTTTTATGGCAAAATAAAGTTCCTCGCTGATTCACGTCGAGCAGTGAGTTGGAAAGGAGGCATCAAGTTGGAGAGATAAATTTGTTGAGATACCCCTAGCAGCAGAGAGAGAAGTCTCATAACCAGACTATCTTCATAGCCTGCAGGCACATCTGGAAGGTTTAAGAAGCATTTCAAGAAAGTCAGATAAATTCTTTGGTCAGTAATGCCTAGGGAAATGTCTGACTGATCTGTCCTAGTAAATTGCTATTTAACAAACAGTATTAAGCACATGCTATGCTTGGGGAACTTTGGTAGGCACTTGGGATACCCTTTAAAAACATTAATCAAAGGAGTTCAAAAAATGTTAGCTGTATACCAGGCACCTCTCACAGTGTTCTACATGTATTGGTTTAATCAACATTATTGCAGTAGTGAAGTTTTATAATAGTAAGCAATTTTATTAATTTAAATTTTTTTTTTCCTTTTTGTCTTTTTTACTGACCGGCAACGGGATCGCAACCCTCGGTGTCGCGCCCGCACCGCGCTCAGCCAGTGAGTGGGAACCGGTCTCCACATGGGATCCGAACCCTCGGCGGGAGTGCCGCCGCACTCCCAAGCGGCGCACTCTCCAGTGCGCCACCGGGCCGGCCCTTAATTTAAAATTTTTCACTTATTTCAAAAATTGTTGTTTTGCATTTGTTATTGTCTCAGAAAACTGAGACAACGAGGCAGCAAACGGATTTCCCCAGATTGCTTTGCATTAAATGCATTTGAACTTTAGCTTTCTGTCTCCAGGGATTAGGTTGGCAATTATGGCACCACGAGCTACCTTGAAGAGTTTTCTGTCCATTGGGGATATACTCTGGACCCTCTTCTCTCTCTGATAATTAATTGTAGCTGATCTATTTTTGCCCTCTTTATTAATGTTTGACATTCTACATAGCATCAGCTACTTCTTTGTTTTAAACTGATTTTATAATTCTCTCTTTAATTACCCAAAACAAAATCTTTTCAGTAAGAAAGTTATTTTTTCTTTATTTCCATATATATATTTGCATTTATGTAGATATATGTATATATATCTATATCTGCATTGTTCCTGTGGATGTAATAGTTGCAATGACCTTCCAAAGAAAAAGCCTGTATAAAAATGCCAGTGGACCAATTCTATGAGTATGGATGAAAAGTTTAAAGTACCTTTTTGGTTTTTGGTGATTGCTAAGCTGTGCTGTATCTTAAAGACACTTCTTCATTACCCAGAGCTCCTTATTCTAGGATACTTTCAGTATATTAAACTATATTCAGTGTATTACAATACCTAGTATCCTTCTCCGGACCTCCTCTACTTGGCTTTTGTTCTAATTGCATCGATTATGACCAACACACGTTTGCAGCAGAACCAAAGATTAGTTGATCGACTGTTTCCTGCACATTTACAAATAAATCAAACTTGCACATTTGAGCGCATCCAAAATAGTTATGTGGCAATGATGGCTCTCCTTCCAAAGAAATAGCTGTCAGCATAAAGCTCCCTTCTCTTTATGTATTGCATTTTTTAAGTTTTATAAATCCCATCTCTCATATAGCAATCTCAGTCTTGCCAGATTTTAACTACCCTCGTTAATATAGAATTTATGGGGCCGGCCCGGTGGCGCACTGGATAGTGCGCTGCTTGGGAAGTGCAGCGGCGCTCCCGCCAAAAGACAAAAATATATATATAGAGAGAGAGAGAATTTATGAAATATCCTCTCCCCATGCCCTTAGACCTGATATTTTATTGCATCACACAGGGAATCAGAGAATCGACATTTAGTGTACTGTTGTTGGAATTCTGATGTCCCTCTATAGCCATCCTGGGCCAGGCTTCTGTTTTCCCTTGCACATTCCTAACTCTGGCATTCCATTCCAAGAATGGCCCTCTCCCTGCACTTCTCTAGTATCAATAAACATATAGAGAGCTACTTATAATTGTTTTGGTTTCATATACATGAGTGTCAACTCACTGTACGCTCTGGAAGGGCCCGGATTATATATGTCTTTGCTGTTGATTTATCTCAGCAATCAACATAGTGTCCAATGCATAATAGACCCATAAAGAATTTGATAAAATGGATTAATGAATTACTATTAGGAATTTTCTGAATATGAATGGTCTTGATAAGCCAGGGAGTACTTAACCTTCTTATTTTTTATTTGTGTTGGGTTCCTTCTTTCAGAGATTGCTTTCAGAGACTTAGGGCATTTCTTTTAAGACTCGCTTTTCTGAGCTGAGGGCAATCTCAGAATTTATGAAGCCTTTTTCCAAGAAGCATTGTCTTTATCTACTAGACTTTATTTTTGAACTAAGTGTGGCTTCGGACCTAGCATTTTCTCTTTGACTTCTGATCTGGTAATTCCTGCTCCTCCATGGTCCAGTGGCTTTGGCATCTCTGACTGTAATATCTGAAACCCAGTTTGCCTAGACCTTAAATACCTTAAGGGCCTTAGAGTCTTATCTAAGATAACACTTTCTGTTAGAGAAACTTTTCTTTGGTTTTTCTTTCTCAGGTGTTTGTAATGCAAGCCTGAGAGTTACCTCTCTTGAAGTAAGATCAGCAGATAGGTAGGTAAATAGTGCACAGTAGAAATTTGCACCCCTACTGTCTAGGGATGTTAATGTGATATATTGCTTAATTAGGAGAGTAAGCCTTTAGCAGTAAAAGCTCATCTCTAGAATTACTTCTCTGAATCAAATTTGCTTACATACAGTTCAAGGATTTTTATATAGCGTGCCATTCTTGCAACATTAAAATGTCTTTATTTCATCTTTTATTGTTAGAGTTTTATATGAGCATCACTATGTACATGCACTTACCTCCTAACAAGAGAAAATTTTTAATATAACATAACATGAATGTAAACCATGTGTATGTGACCATTTTGTTATTGACCCCCTATATTTTGAGAAAAAAATTAAAGATGTTTTCTTTATATCATTTCCTATTCCTCATTCCTGCTTTTCTACCTTCCTCTCTCAACTCCTATTTTCCTCCTAAACAGAAATTGCTGTTGTTAGAACAGAGTTTTTTTTTTTTTTTTTTTAAGAAAAATGAGTTTTAATATTGCCAGGACTGATGAAAGTTTAAAATACAAGTGTGTTGTAGCATGGGAATTGTGCAGGGGTTATAGCAAGTTTTCTACCTATATGAGCTTAATTTTCTTCACATGCCTTCTTTTTCCTAAAGTTATAAAAATTCAGGAACTGCTGGACTGTTTTTCTCTAATAATCCATGATTCCCAGTAAAAAAACTGAGGTAGAGCTATAAAAGCCAGCTTCAACATCTTACCTAAAATCAGGATATTTCATTCTCAAAGGTCAAAGAGAGCAACAGGTTTACATATAACAACAGTATTTTGCTTTGTTTTTTAAATTATAATATTTTAACATCAGAAGACATAATTTCCATGTGTGGCTAAAGACATTGAAAAACACAGGCATTCAACATGGAAGAAAATAGGATAAGCATAGTTAGTTGTTTAGTCTTTCAGGAATTAGGGGAATAAATGTGAAAAATTAATAAAACAGCTTTCATTTCTGGAAATATGACTAACTAAACACCCTGAAAAAAGCCTATTGTGTGTGTGTGTGTGTGTGTCTACACACACATATATATATATATATATATATATGTGTGTGTGTAGACACACACACACACACACACAAATACACAAGTATTACGTATATATATATATATATATATATATATATGTGTGTGTGTAGACACACACACACACACACACAATTACACAAGTATTACGTATATATATATATATATATATATATGAAAGCCCAGCAAAATTAGCAGGATATAAGAGAAATATCAAAGGACAAAAAACATTAGGCTAATCCCAGAGAAATAAGCAGGTGCTGAAGCTGTTGTCTCTCTGGAGTCATCTACATACTTCCTGTGTCCTAGATCTTCCATTTTAATACACTGTGTGATGGGACAACTGACAAGGTTTATGACTCACTTAATGTGGGAAACTCTGTCAAAGGCACCACTTAAAGTGGGCTCCTCCCTAAAAGCAAAACCTACAGTATATTCACTGGAAAATAAACTGACACCACAAAGGGAGATAGTATGAAAATTTGCCCATTTCCATCTGAACTCTATGTAGAGGGAAAAATATATGCCATATGATATCTTAATCATAAGCAGCCAACCTTCATGGAGATATGCAACCCATCACCACTCTACCTGTGGAACTAAAAATATCCAAGAGCAAGAATGGGATCATTCAGAGCAAACATGGGAAAGGGTCATAACATGGCAGTGACACTGGCACTTGGGTAGAACAAATACGTAATACTTTCTCGAAGAGCATTCTTAGATATTCTTAAAGCAAGGACTCAAAGCATTCCTCCAGATGAGATTTCAAGGGAAATGATCTCAGAATAACAACAGATCACAAAGCACATGAGCAAACAAGCCACTTATTGTGTCAGGAGAATCAATAAAATGCAGAATCAAACATGCAAGAAATACACAATTTGCAATTAATGGAAAAATAACAAAAACGAGCACGTTAAAATATTTAAGAAGTTAAATTTTGAGAAAGTAACAAGAGAATGCTAAGTATCTTTGGGAATGCTGATGCTATAGATGTAATATTTGTGTCTTTTTATACTTCTACCCCCAAAATGTGAATATTGAAGCTCTAACCCGTAATGTGCTAATATTCAGCGATGAGACTTTGAGAGGTAATTAGGGTTAGATTAGGCCATAAAGGGAGGATCCTGGTCTGATGGGATTAGTTACATTATAAAAAGAGATTCCAGAGAGGAGAGGTGGTATTTTGTTATAGCAGACCAAGCATACTAAGGTAACTGTGACATTGTCTCCTTCCAAAAACAAGCAAAAAAAAAAAAATTATGCTTACTTTTACCAAATTCTTTGACAGCCGCTTTTACTTCCTTTCATATTTTCTCATCCATGTTTGCTTTACATAAAAATCTTAGGCCAACTCCCCTTATTTTGAGAATTACAGGCTTTGTCTTCTGACCTCTGCATAGCTCTTAAGAAAACCAATGTTAAGAAGGTCACAACCCCTCTTTCTTACCGTATAGCCAGATCTTTAGCACAAGGTTTCCATCTCTAATTTCTGGCAACCTTTGTAATTTTAGCATGGAAAAGTTTCATTTTTTTCTTAAGAGTTCAATAATGTATTTTAAATAATGATTTATTCATTCATTTGTTCATCACACAATCATTTAATAAATATTTATTGAGTCCACACTACCTAACAGACACTTAGAGTATATCAGTTAACTACTATCATTACCACAACAAAAAAGGATGCCTCCTCTTGTGGTTTTAGTACAGTTTTACATTATAGTTCATGAAGACGTGATATAAAGAATAACCTTAGTAATCAAGTGGATTATCCATCATGCTTGATGAGTGTTATAAAAACAAATTAGACTGTGCATGTTGTAATTTTAATAATTTGCACTGCTCATAATAGATCTCATCAAGAAGGTGACATTTAAACAGGGACCAAATAGAAGTCATTCTTATATTTGGGGAAAGAGTGTATCCAGCAAAGCACAGTCCTTGCAAAGTCCCCTGGCTGGATGATAGAGTTTGGATATGTTGTCCCCACCAAAACTCATGTGGAAATTTGATCCCCACTGTGGCAGTGCTGGAAACTGATGAGTCATGGGGGCGGATCCCTCATGAATGGATTAATGCCCTCCCTGGGGGAGGGGGGAGTAATGAGTGAGTTCTCGCCCTATTAGTTCCTGTGAGAGCTCGTTGTTTAAAAAGACCCTGGCACCTTCTCTCTCTCTCTCTTGCTTCCTCTCACCATGTGATCTGCTTGTACCTGTCCTGCTGCTGCCACTTTCCACCATGAGTAGAAGCAGCCTGAGGCCCGTGCCAGATGCAGCTGCCCCAGAATCTTTATAAATTACCCAGTCTCAGGTAATTCTGTTATAACAACACACAAATGGCCTAATACACCGGAGTATCTCTAGCATGTCCAAAGAACAGTAACAAGGCCAGTGTGGGTGGTGGCTGAGCAGAATGAGCAAGAGGTGAAAAAGGTGAGATCTGAGAAGGGTAACAGCGACAGGTGGAGAAGAGAGACCTGACCAGGCTGGATACAAGGGGAGCATAGGGGGTTCTGTCCAGTGCTGGGGTCTTTGTTATACACTGCCTGCATTTCTAGTTGTTTCTGTCTGAAGGTCTCACTGACTCTGTGGTCAATATTATTGCCTAAAATATTCCTCCCCCTTTCTCAATACGACGTTTACTTTGTGAACCATAGTTTAGTAAATATTAATCCATGATCATGCTTTTTCTTTTATGTATAAGAGAGTAATTTCAGGAAAGGTTAAGTAACTTGGCAACCACATCGTGCCAGGAGTAGAGTGCAAGCAGTTACCCATACTAACACAACATATCTATACCCTCACACCTTTAGTCCCCTGTGGGAAATGGATAGGACCTAGTGTCAGTAGAGATAAGTAACTGACATAGAGAACATGAATCCTGTGGAAACAAAGAAGACTTTCTGGCATTTCTAGCTTTCCAGAGCCATGAAGGATACATCTTACTTTTGAAAGAGATAACAAACCTCTCGTTATTTGCTCTAGACATTTTCTGTATTCCTTAAGGTTGCACGGTGTATCTAATATCCTCATTCTTTTCTGTGGTCTCACAGGTCATGATGCTTTTCTGTGATTAGCACTAATTGCTTTGTACAATGTTTTACAGGACTTTCTCATCCAGCGATGAGTACCTTGAAAGTTTTCACAGTTTCTTCATCATTGTTTTCCTGTACTTTGTGCCATGTCTAACTCAAAGTATCAACTCAATAATATTTATTTAATTCATTCTGCTTAGACAAATTTAATAAAAAGTAATAGGGAGAGAAGTCTAGAAAACAAATATAACTATTTTTAGTGGTTATATTTTTTATAAGATATCATTTGAAGTTATGTTTTAAGATGTTTGTGCAGTTTTAACAAAATTAGAATTTATTTCAGCTCCAGTAAGTTATGCATATATATTTTAAATCTAGGAAATGATTTTTAAATAAAAAGATTAAGACAAAGCAACACTCACTTATGTATTCTGACAGCAAAATATCTGTATAATAGAAATTTTCTTAAAAGAAAACTTACTAGACATATTAAAATGAATATTTAAAAAATAAAATGTCTATTCATTGTGATGTTCTAGATGTTTTATTAGTTATTTTGAACAGAATAGATACCCTTACTCTTCACATTTTCATATAATTTATTAGAGTTTTAGCAAATAAAAATGACATTCTATACTTATTTTAATGACAGCACACTAATATGATACTATTTCTACACTTCAAGCAGTGTTATATGGAGGAAAAAGAGAAGGAATCTTCTTATCATGACTCATAATTGTGGCTATCACATTACAACTATTTTGGGGACAGCCATACTCTTAAATATCTCATCTTATCACCTTCATAAATAAGCAACTTCTCAACAGACCAATAGTGCAACGTAGGATCAGACGATATGATAAAATGTTTAACCTGAAGAAACCTAATAATGCTAACTCCAATGGTATCCATTTTGGGATATTGACAGAGAGCTCAGACTTAGGCATCTCTTTCTTTCTCTCTCCTATTAATAGAGTTATTTCCCAAGTTGAGAGTCTTCCTCAGGCATAGAAATGTCCACAGCTTCTGGACATCTTTCCCAGAACTATTTGAAACTGTTTTCTATCCAGTTTTTAGATTTTTTTATCCAAAATGTAAAATCCTCACATTTAGTTGCATAGAACTTGAGATTTTCTTGACAATTTTTCAGGGGTGCCAGATATTAACTTATTTACATGTTTACTTATTTATTTACTTATTTACTTATTTATAGATGAGATTAACTTTTTTTATTGGAACATAGTTGATTGTACATATCTGTGGGGTACAGAGTTGAATTTCAATATCTGTGTGCAATATGTGATGCTCTAATTAGGATAATTAGCATATTTAACATTACACAATTATGATTTATTTTATTTTCCAAAAAAATTTCTGTACATTTTAAATATTTTTAAACAAATAGAAAACATCAATAGATGTGAGTGTAAATTGGTACAACCATTGTGGTAAACAGTATGGAGGTTTCTCAGAGGACTAACTGAACTCTCCTATAACCCAGCAATCCCATTATGGGGTCTATACCCCCAAAATGAAATCAATGTATTGAAGAAGCACCTACACTCCCATGTTCATTGTAAAACTATTCACAATAGCCAAGAGATAGTATCAACCTAAATGCCCATCAATGGAAGAATGGATTAAAAAACTTTGGTGTACATATATATATATATATGTACACCAAAGAGAGAGAGAGAATGTATAATGTATACACACACACACACACACACAATACCACTTAGCTATAAAAAATGTAATCCTGTCATTTGCAACAACATGGATGGAACCGTAGACCACTATATTAAGTGAAATAAGCCAGTTAAAGAAAGACAAATACCACATGATCTCACTCATATGTGGAATCTTAAAAAAAGGGGGGGTGGGGTAGGATGGTTATCACAGTAAAGAGAATAGAGTAATGGCCAGAGGATGGGAGGGGAGGGGAGAAGGGGGAAGGGAAGTCATGGTCCAACAGGTACAAATCTATGCTATCTACTCTAAGTGAATCAATGCATGTGTATTGAAACAATACACTGTACCCCACAGTTAAATGTTAAGATAAAATTTAATGTTAAAATAAAATTTTTTTCAAAACAAAAGAAAACATCAATGGACAATGTTTATTTTTCAGCTCTCTGAATAAAGATTATCATTTTCTATTACTAAGCACAATACAAATTGACTTATTATTATTATTTTTTTTTCCTTTTTGTCTCTTTTTCTCGTGTCCCGCACCGGATCGCAACCCTCAGTGTCACGCCCGTACCGGACCGGGACCTGCAATGGGATCGCAACCCTCGGTGTTGCTCCCACACCTCGCTCAGCCAGTGAGCGGGAACCGGTCTGTATGTGGGATCCGAACCCTCGGCGGGAGCGCCACCGCGCTCCCAAGCGGTGCACTGTAGCAGTGCGCCACCGGGCCAGCCCCCAAATTGACTTATTTTAATTGCTTTATTAATTATAAAGATTGTAGCCTTGTGCTAGGTTAGTTTTCCTTCTCTTATTCTCTTTCTGAACTGATATGTGATAGTATTTTACATTCACAAATTCTGAATTGGGTTTTTTTTTTCAGTAATGTGCAACTCTGATCTGGATCCTCCAATTTCAAATTGTAGTAGTCATCAAAACAATTCCAGTATTTTCATTGACTGACATTACAGTAAATAGATGTTAAAAATGAACTTATTATTACATACCAATAAAGCATCTTTTTTTTTAACCTCATGAAATCTATGCAATTTATTCCATGGGCCTAGTATTCTCATATTTAATGAAAATTAAAATTAAATTTGCCTTTAAATTTGGCTGAGATTACTTTTATTTGTTTGTTTGTTTGTTTCAAATATTCATGAGATACAAAGCTGATTGTCCCCCCTCCTGCCCTGATGTGGGGGCATACCCATTACCAGAAATTGCTTTTGTATCCTTTGTCTCCTTCCAATTATCCCCCAACCTCCCTCCCCTCGGCTTCAATTTGTAGCCCTAGGAATGTTCCCTCCCTCTGTTGTGGTAGCTAAGAGAGAAAGGAAGGCAGGAAAGAAAGACCACAGTAGTCCCATGACCAATAAAACATCTTTATAATCTGGTTATTATGTTGAGTCCCAAATTAGACTGTGTGTGGAGAAAAAAATGATTGCACTTTGAGAGAGTCTGGGTAGGGTGAAATAAGTAACCCCCTTCCCTCTTTTGCTGTGGACAGAGTCAGTTCCACAGCTGTTGAGTTGGGCTTGACTATTTAAACTTACTTTGGCCAATTGACCTGTAGTGAATATGACACAAGTGGAAGCTTAAACGTACCCAAGAGGCTTGGCTCAACTCCTATGCTCTGATAATTTAATAGAAGAAGTTTGCTGGGATAACTGTTACCCTTTCAACCTGAGTCCTAGAATGAAAGCATGTGAAACAAACCTGAATCCCACACACAGCCTAGAGCCATTCTCTGATAAACTGCAGACTCCCTTCCAGTAGTTGAAGCTGATCCCCACACTCATGTGCAGGAAACAAAAAGCATATTGTTGCATGCCACTGACTTTTGCTTTATTACTTAGCAATATTGTGTCAATTGCTGGATAAAAATATTTGTAAGAAAAGTTTAAATGTTACCACAGTAGATCAAATAAACTTGAAACATATTTTGGAAAGTGGAAGGAAGAAAGGAAGGAAGGTAGGCAGGCAGGGAGGTAGGAAGGAAGGAAGGAAAGAAGAGATGGAGGGAGAGAGGGCAGTAGTTTAAGTCTTAGATGCAAGACATAAGCAAATACCTAATTAAACCTTTTATTTTTCATTTTATAATTGGTTATTAATATTCATGAGATACAAAACTGATTGTCAACCCCTCGCGCCCAAGATGTGAAGAAGGCCAGATCTAAATATAATCATCGGCGAAATGGTAAATTCAAGCTAGCTTAGGAAATCAATTAAAAATATACATATATCTTGGAAATTAAACAGAAGTTTCAGAATTTCAGTGGTAAATTGATAAGAAAATGTTTGAGTTATTTTCTCATTTTTCTAGTCTTTGTTACTCCAATCGCTCAGTTGCACTGATAGAATAGAAAAATCTAATGTCTCAGAGAAGACTTTCTTTTAATACTTTAAAAAGTAACCTAACGAAACTCTTTCTATATTTATGCTGTATGTTATTACCTTGTTATGTATATAGGCCCTGACTTTTATAAGCTTAGTATGCTAATGATTCCTTCACTTGGGATTCATAAAAAATACATGCATTTTCTCTCCCATTAACTGCTAGGCTTCCCAGATTTTTCTGGTTTTCTGAATTATTAATAACATCAGCCTCTGCTAACAGTTGTTGCTATCAGCATCACACATTTACGAAGTACATATCTGCTTCTATCACTGTTAGATGTTGCACAAAGTGAGTTAAAGATACCTGACTCCTGTAATCTACAAAAAGTCGGTCCTGTAGGGGGTAGTGGGAGTGACATGACTAAAATGAAAAAAGTTGTTTTAAACTTGTGAAAAATAGAATAATCATTATATGCGTGAAAGAAAGGAAATTTATTAGATAGTAGAAGAAGAAAACTCTTGTATAGGGTGGGAACTTGAAGGAGACTTCATTAACCTAAGTAAAATTTGTAAAGATGTTTGGATAAATATATCTGCGAACTAAGACATTGAGTCACTTGATAAAAATAGTGGAGAGTGGGGACATAGAAGTTGGTAGAGCAACCAGCCTAGGGAGATTTGAGTTAATGTCAATCAACTATTATTTATTCAGTGTCTAATAGTATGACAGGTTTAGAACATTTGATTCTTAAATTTTTGTCCTGGGAAAATTTTGTAAAAATTTTCTCCCTCTCTGGCCTTGCTGAACTGCCAAAAAACGAACACACACACATGCAGAAACAGAAAACCAAACAAAACAAGCATTTCTGTTTTTCAACAAAATATTCATTATGTAGTATAATGGGAAAAACAACAACAACAAAATCCTTTATCCCAATCTATATTCTCTTGATATCAACAAAGGAGAATGATTACATTAGGTTCAACAGAAAATGAAAGTATTGACAAAACTTACAGTTTACTAATAAATTACATCACAGAAAATTATTGGATTTGTTTTTCCATGAAACCTGATAAAATGAAGTTTCTGGATTATATTTGCTTGTTTATTCTTGCTTTCACCATTTTCCATCTTACTGGAGAAATGTGCATAGATTGGTGGTGTGTGGTTTATAGGGTATGTGGGTGGGTTAAATGCTGTTCTATTTACTATTTGGAACAAACATGTACCACTGGATTTTGTTTAATGCAGTTGATTTCATTCTTGATATTTGTAAACTACTGAAGTTTGACATAAAGTTTCAGCTTCCCAGAGATGAATAAAACAGAATATATCATGCACTTACTTGAGACAACATTAAAGGAAACTGAAGCCATGAAAATGTCATGATGCAATTTAGTGAAAATTTATCTTCACAAAAAATTGTTCAATTAAAAGTAAAATGTAGGGCCAGCCCGGTGGCGCACTGCTGTAGTGCGCCGCTTGGGAAGCGCGGTGGCGCTCCCGCCTAGGGTTTGGATCCCACATACAGACCGGTTCCCGCTCACTGGCTGAACGGGGCGCAGGAGCAACGCCGAGGGTTGCGATCCCGTAGCCGGTCCCGGTCCGGTACGGGGGCAACACTGAGGGTTGTGATCCGTTGCCGGACACAGAAAAAGACAAAAAGGAAAAAAAAAAAAGTAAAATGTAATTGGAAATATTTTCTTCTGTAAACCTTACACCTGGAAGACAATACATCTGTTAAATATGTTCTATTTGCAAAATTCTGATCTGTACTTACCAGATTGAATTCAACAGCAGTCATATGATATTATTAATTCTCTCCCAGAAACTGAATAATCTCAGTGAATACATATCATTCATTTGTTTTCATTAATCCTTTCATTACTCAAAATATGCCAATTTTATGGTTTAAAACATTCAAACATTTGAAATTTAGGTATTTTACATTTTGATTTGACCAACAAAAACACATATATTTTCTCCTATCACCCAAAAGTACATATAAATATATATATACATATGATATAAACCTGAGGGCATTAAAAATATCCTTAGTTTTATGAACATATGCATTAAAATGTTTTATAAGTTAAATATCTCTCAACATAAATCCTATTTTCCTAATGATTGTTACTACAAGTCTGGCACTTTTTTTTTTTTTAAAAAAAAGCAAACAAACAAAAAAAACATCTAACTATAATGTGATTTATTTTAGTAAGGAAGTGTAGACAATGGCAGTAATTTTGTTCTTATGCTGACATGCTGAAAACCTTTCATAAGACTGGAGAACTAAACAGAGGATAGTCTCTACTTTTACCTCTTTCTCTTATTATTTTCCAGCTTATTCTTTATATCAACAAAACCAACTGGTAACATGTGGCTTTCTGTGCCCCACAATTTCCCACACTCTGTCTTTTCTCAAGCTGCCCCCTTTATTTAGTTTGTGTTTATCCCATTGTTTTTTTTTTTTAATTTCCACTTCTTAAAATTATAGATTTTTAGGTTAATACAGGAAGAAATATTTTACAATCCCTCTGCTTACCATCTGAATAGCATTTTGCCCCTATAGGAAGGCCCAACATTTCTGTGTATCTCTTTACATTTTAAAAATAATTTTATATAATAGTTACATATGTACTTGTATAATATACTACATTATAAACTTAAAAATTTGGAAACTGGATTCATTATTTTCTGTATCCACCAACCTTTTTCTATATTAATCCCAAAGAAAATTGTTATTTAATTTAGTTATTACTTTAGTGAGTAGAGAACAATTGATATTGACATTTCTATTGCTGGTAAAGACATTACTAAATCCTTTGGAATAATTATATTGTGTTAAGTTCTAGAGAAATGCTGAATGTTAGGTACTTCCTTGTTCCAATCCCTTAACAGTATTACTATGTTTACAATTATTTTTTATAACCCAAGTTACCAATATTTATATTTATTTGGGAAGAGACATTTTCCTTAAGAGGTAAAATATTAATGTTAGCGTATATACTAATAGAAAAATTACTGGGATTGCTAAATATTTTTAAGGGGGCAGTTTGCTTACCTTTGCCTGATTGTGGAACCCTAAATATTCTTAGATCATTCAGTTTTGCTTTGGTACTATTTTAAATCCTAGGAACTTTTATACAATGGAAAGTTCTCTTTGGGAGGACTCTAGGTTAGTAATTTTCTTCCACTCATTACACAAGAAGCACAAGTCATTTAGAAGGGAGAGAAATAGCCACCTTTTGTGAGACAGAGAATTAATAACAGTAACTAAATGTTCCTTTCATTTACTATTGTGATTTCAATCGACTCGGAGACATTTAAAAATGTGTTAATGGAAAAAAAGGTCAAAAAACGTTTTTACAATTGTTACTTTCACAACAATAAAGAGAGATTACCTGGCAATACATTGTCCTGGTCAGTGCAAGAAGACACAGGAAATATTTATAAAATGAAAAATTACATTGAACATAAGTGTGTTTCTTTGTTGATTAGTCTGGGCAATGAGTTGTGAGTTTTTTGCTTGCATATAAAGTTAAAAAAATTTTTTTTCATTAACATTATTAGATTCAATACTATGCACGTAAAATTTCTAACTGTGAATTAGTGCTTTGCTTGTTCTCAAACTGAAATATCTGTATTATAAGTCTCTTTAGGAGTGAGCCTCACCTGTTGCCAACATCAGATGCTTCTAAGTAGTTCAGACTAAATTAGACATCAGTTTAATCCTCTGGGAGCTAAGTACCACACTGTCAGCACCCAGTGTGCAATTAGAAATTGTGAAAAATTGGATTGAAAAGGCTGGGGAAAGCCATAATTGTGCAGGTTTCACAGATTAGTGTAGGAAATATATATGGAATTCAGAGAGTCGTTCTGGACAAAACGCAACTGAAAACTCCAGACAAATACTAGGCAACAAAGTACAGATATTCTGATCAAAAGGTTTAGTTAGAGATACCATGAACCAAGAAAATAATTGGATTGGAAAATCAACTTTGTCTCATTTCAGTCCTTGACTGCCCAGCAGATCACTTGTTTAGATGACTCATTGAGAAATTGGCTGCAAAATAGATATTGATGGCTAGATTAAATGTTAACATATTTCATAAATAAGTCTTTTCTGGATTACCAATATTGTTTGGTCATCAACATCTATTACATTATTATAATAACTATGCCAGTGTCATTCATTTCTTTATCACTGTTTTCTAATACTTCGCTGAGTTTATAACACTTCCCAAAGCTATTCCTTCTGTACATTTTCTCATGGAATGAAGTAGCCAGAGTCAGAAAAACTGGGTTATGAATCCACCTGCCCATTGCTGCAGTGTGGAGACCAGACTGTCTAGATTCAGAGTTTTACTTTTCCGCCCTTCAACTAATGATGTCATGACAAACCTTCACTCATTTTTGAGGATCAATTTCAGAATGGACTGTGGGGTGATAGCTTTAAGTATTTCTTCCCCAGGTAACACTGGTAAAGCATTCTCCTTTCTTGTCTTGCAGTGGGTCTCTGAGTGAATCTATTAAATTTACTTTGATCATAAGGAGGTGTCAGAAGGGATAATTTTTGGATGTGTTATAAGATCAGTGATGTACTAAAAATCAGAGGTGTAGAAGTGAATGATACTGGCAAAGTCAATATGGAGATGAAAATCTAGTAAAAGGTAAAACATGCAAGGGCGACCAAATATAGGGTGTTTATTGCTATAGATAAGAAATGCATATATAAGGGAAACTCAACCCAGACCTAGCGATTCTGATATTTTCCAGAGAAAACGACCTCAAGTGAGACCGAAAGATCAGTAGAGATTTTCCTGAAGAAAGAAAGAGAGAGAGGAATGTTTCAGTGAGAAGAAACAGCTTAGCAAAATGTCTGAAGGGAAAAAGTGTTTTCATGCAAATAGAAGGAGTTCAGTGAGGCTGGAATATAACCTGTGAGAAATAGAAATGGGTAGAGAGGAAGTGAGGGATAAAATACAGCTGGATTAGGAAGAGAAACATAAAACCATTTAATGATGTTGGAACTTATTCTGAGGGCAATGTGGAGCTTCTTTGAAAGGCTTGCAGTAGGGAATGCCATGACTGAATATGGGTTTCAGAAAGATCCTTCTGGCAGCAGCAAATAAAGAGGCCAAGCCTGGAGATACAGTGATGTTGAATAGTATGTTCTAGTGCTGAGGCAAGAGCTAACAGCGGCCTCTAGGATGGCGTCCGTAGGGGTGAAGAAGCGTGCCCGTGGACAGAGTATTTAGGAGGTGGTACTGAGCTGGACTTAATTAGTACCTGGTTGGGAGGGGGTGGCAGTGAGGGAGAATGATGAAGTAGGGGTGACACCCAAGTTTCTGGCTTCGGTAAACTATGTTTACCGAGCTGCATCATCTGTACTTCATTATGAGTGACAGCCAAGTCTGATGAAAGCAAGAGGTTCATTGTTCCAGACCAAAAGGCAGTGGCAATGTTTATCCGAGTGAATAAAAGGGGTTCTTTCAGAATTATCTGTGCGGAAGCAGATTTTTAAAATATTCTCCTCAAGACAGTCTCTGAAGCGACCCAGTCTCCCCTGCCAGGATGAGGGGGGTGACATGGGCCTCGACCGTGCCCCCATTCTTCCTCCTGTCACCATAACCCCCTCCCCCTTCCTCTCTCCTGTCTCCCACAACTGCTCCATGACAACATCTTAGAATGCACTAACAATAATACTAATAAATTGGGCCGGCCCGGTGGCACACTGCTACAGTGCGCCGCTTGAGAGCGCGGCGGTGCTCCCGCTGAGGGTTCGGATCCCACATACAGACTGGCAGCTCACTGGCTGAGCGAGGGGCCGGCGTAACACCGAGGGTTGCGATCCCATTGCCGGTCCCAGTCCGGTACAGCGCGACACTGAGGGTTGCGATCCGTTGCTGGTCACGAAAAAAGACAAAAAGGAAAAAAAATAAAAAATAAAAAATAATTAATTAATTAATTAAAAAACAAAAAGACAGTCTCCTTCCCTCCTGAACAACCTGACAAATTTGAACATCTTTCTCTTCCCACTCTCAACTGCTGTCACTGGGAGGTACAGACTTGTCCATATGCATAGAAATGCACCCCATGCTCCAGATATTTGAGGTTACGTTTAAGTTTAGAACCTTTACGAAAGGTTAAAAGAAAACACATTACAATTTCCCATTTTCTCCTTAGCAGGTTGAGTATTACTTGTTATAACCTAAAGCTTTCCCAAATGTTAATTTTATCCTCTCTTCCACTTCTCTTCACTTATTTATTGAGCACCTGCTATATTATAGGAATAATCATGAATGCATATGCATGAGCCATCTCCTGAAGGAGCTCACAGTTTCATTCTTGCCTATAAGAAGCATATGTGAAAATGCCTACTACAAAAGCACTTATTTCCAGTGTATCAAATACCACAAGACTGAGTTTAGACACAAACCAGTTATGAAGGGGGAAACATTCAAAGGGAATAGAAGCTACAGGAGAAAATGGCACACTGATTTCTGGAAGCTGCATTTGGTAAAGTAGGAAAGCACTGAGTAATCGCAAAAATTACAGAAGCTGCCTGACTCACAGGGATTCCAGTAACAGCCCCTTGTCTCCTCTGACAACCTTCAACAGGCACCATTGCTTCCTGTACTCTCACTTTGTATGTGGTATTCATGAGCATTGTGTCAACTCATCTCAGGAACCACAGTGCTCGGTTGAAGGGTGGAAATGAGACCCAATCTGGGACAATCAAAATAACCCCTACCCCCATAGTTTTCAAAGTGGAACTGAAAATTCCTATTTTTCTCATTCTTATTTTATGAGAAGCTGGATATATGTGAGCCCAGTCCTTGCCAAAGTTCTCCATACTACTCTATGGATAAAGCCGTGTATAATAAGAGAGCAGACCTAATAACTGCTTTTTCTATTTCTTACTTGAGTTTATTATTTTGTTTTGCCTGTGTAATCAAAATTGTCATTGATATATGTGAGCAATCGTCAAGTTAATCAGCCAAAGTCTGTATGCTCAACAATTTCCATGAATGAGATTTACCTATGTTGCTTACACTTTGGGATACTTCTGAGATTCAAATGAACTTCCTTTATGAAATGAAAAGTAAGTGTATATTTATGCTCTGAATATCTGAATAAGTAGTCTGAAAAAAGTCTATGCAAACAAGAATTAATAATATTTCCAAAGTTCCTTGCAAGAGAGATGAATGTGTATTTTCAATGAATATCAATTACAATACAAATAAACCTTATGAAAACAAGATGACTATTGTACAGAATTGAGCACATGTTTGCTTAAAACTTTCCTTTTCATCCATCACTTTAATGACACTAAAACTCTTTTATAGATCTTTTGGTTACTTATCTCCATTCCTGAGAAGTTCTAGATTAGTAAATTTTCTATTATAGATCTTCACTAATTACTGCAGAGTTTTATTTTTATTCTCTTAATAGGATTAACTGTTTCTAACTCAGCCACATTCACAATAATTTTGATCCTTTTGAATTTTCTTTTTTTGTCCCCAAATACTAAACTTTCTTTCCTCAGTCCAGCAGGCTTTCATTCTTTCAGCACCTTTCTGAGTTAATCAAAGAGCAATTGATGACTTCATACAATCATCCCAAATGAGAAACAATAGCATTTTCTTAATTTACCACATAGATTTATCCTTTTATGCTGCCAAATGTGCATTGCTTCCTATTTTTCCATTTGTTTTTAATCACTGAAATTCTGAAGACATGATAAAACAAAAGTTGAGATTATATAATAGAATATATAGTATATGTCTCTAGAAAATATAGAAGAAAGATGCAAAAAAAAGGAATGATTTTAAGATACTTTATTTATTGTTATTGTTGTTTTTACCTGTGGGAGTAAAAGATATTTCCCCAAAAAAGGGAGCTAATTATCAATATTTGAAACTAAGAGGGTAAGTAATTTTGCAAGTACTCTAGGTCAGTGCATCAACCGTTATTTATCAACTGCGAAGAAGCAGCAATTAGGAATGTTAAATTCTCTAACTCTGAGTCTTCAGATACAGTTTTAAAATCATTAGCTATTACAATTTTCTTCTTAACAGGTACTGCTGAAGTGGTCATCAGGGATAATATTCCTGTTTATTTTCTCTTCTAAACACTGGAAACTCACACTGCATACACGGTGGGCTCTGTTGCAGCTGTGAATGAAGTGGAAAATTTGCTTAGGTGTGTCACAGAAATAATGGCACAAATTTCAAAGTGAAGCTGGGGTTTTGAGAGGAGAAGACTGGACCTCATCACATTATGATACCAAAACAGAAATGTATGAAATTTAACATTTTTTACTACCTAATAACTAATAACAATGTTGATGATGTTTCCTAATTACTCTACTTCAACTCTGGCAGTCAGAAAGACACAATTTTGAGACTTTGTGTGTGTGTGTGTGTGTGTGTGTGTGTGTATTAAATGCCATTAGGTATACCTAAAAGATAAAATAAAATACACACATTTATATTTTTTTCTGGATATACTATTGATTTTAAACTTCAAAAAGTTGTTGGGTCTTTTTGTGTGTGTGAAAAATATCTATGTTGGGAGAGATGACAGTAAATTTTGCATACAAATAGACAAGTATAACTACATTTCTTAACCAAAATTTTTTTTAAAAAAATAACGTTATTGTTTTTGCCAGTGTCCCTACTAATGGCTGCTAATTATGTCTTAGATTTTATGTCTATATTCCCCAAAGTCATGTCCTACTTTAATAAACTCACTTCTCCACAGTACACATGTCTTTGCAACTAAAAAGCTTAAAGAGGTAAGGACTGAAGAGCATAACCTGCAATTCTCAGAATAAATAGCTTCTAATGAACTCAAGGAGGATGAGTATTTTTTTAAGTGTATATTTAAGGATTTTTTAAAATTTGGTACTTATAATTATTATTTAATTTTTATTTATTATGATAGTGTTAAATAGTCTTAAAATGAAGGCATTTTCTAAGATTTTGCTCATATAGCAAGCACATACAAATAGAAAAGGACCCTATCACTGCTATGGTGACCAAACCTAAAGCTTTTTATTGTGGTTCTGAAGTGGAAATTGAGCCAAAGTGCAGGAACAGCATAAGGAAAAAAAGTCAGCTATGTTACTCCAGATAGGTTAAGAAATTATTAAAAAAATATATAAAGAATAGGATTTGATGAATGAGAGAAAGGGGATAAAGTTGGCAGTAACACCAAAGAGACCTGAATTCTAAGCCAAAATATATTCAGTGACATTCAGTTCAAATGTGAGCCTTAAGGGCAACTTGTACAAATGTGTATTGGAAATCAGATGTAAGACACATTTTTAATATATTACCACATAGATTTTTAATCCTGTAGGAGATGTCTTTTTTTTTTTTTTTTTTTTTTTTTTTTTTTTTTTTTTTTTTTTTTTTGGTCAATGAAGCAGTAGCATGAATTTTTCAAAGGCACATAAAACTGAAATGTATATATTTTAAAATTATTTAATATCTTCACTACATCTAAAATACTTGAGCACTCTTACAGTACAGGGTATCAAACAAAAATGAAAAAAAAAAAGCAAGAACTGAGTTAATGAGGACGGTAGCAAAAAAAAAATCAAATATATCAGAAAACTCAGAGTAAAGAAAGCTATTGAAATTGCACATAAAACTCAGCCCTGCTTTTCCAGGCAGAGCTAATTAAGAAGAATTAAGGAAGATGAAATAAACTGTATCTCATTATATAGTACGATTCCATTAATATTACAAGTATTTATTATAATCGCATTATAAACCAAATACTATATTAATGATTAGGCTAAGATAAATAAAATGTGTATCATGACTTCAAAGGATGACAAAATCTGTTAGGTTACTCAGGCTATATACATTCATTAGTTTCTTTCCAGGCTTTCAATAAAACCCTCACCCACCTTTTTCCAAAGTGATGGATTGCCACGGCTTTTACACTGTTAATCACAGATTTCTCTTTGACAATGTTGTTCAAAACTTTAATTTTATAAATTTATTTTTCTCCAAATTAAAATCTTCAGTTAAAAGTATTTAATTTAGTTGATAGATATGTGATATCTATGGTGATCAAAATAAATTAGTTAATACACCTTTCATCTTAACAATGATATTGAATAATTTTGTGTATTTGAAAAAGAAAATATCTTGTGTGTGTGTGTATGTGTATATATATATATATATATATATATATATATATATATATATATATTACACACAAATTAACATAAACATGTATAAATACCCATTTAGGGTTACAGAAAGGAGAAAAATTCATGGTATACAAGTAATATACATTCATCCCAAGTTAATGCTAAAAACTGCCACAAGGCTGAGAATGCTTAGAAGTCAAAAAAGCGTATGAGCAATATAGAAGTCAAAAACCAATCTGGCTTTTTCCACTAGTCTTCCAATGGTCAGGGAATATTCCTTTGAAATTTACCCTGTGAGTACAGTAATGGGACAATGGAGTATAGTTTCTATGACTAATGTAGTTTTAATTTGAGAGAGTATATGCCTTTAATTATATTTGTTCTCTCTTGTAGATCAAACCATAGTTCCTCGAGAGTAAGACCACATTTTCAACTTTTAATTTGCCATAGTACCTAGAACCTCTGGGTGTCCTGATGCTAGTTTATGGTGATGTGAGCACAGATGAAGCAGTGAGAAAAACAATAAAACTTTAAGGAAAATAGAATGCCTTTGCAACATTGGGATCTCATTGTTGGAAAGGTGAAAGATAACTTCAGTTTGTAGGTGAGATAAGGTAACATTCTGAAAAAAAAAAAAAAAAGCTCTACTTTCCCTAAGAGGTAGAGTTGAATTCAGGACAGTCCCCATTTTTTTTTTCTTAAGTATGCATTTGGCTGAAAACTACTATAAGCAAAATTTAGAAATGTTTGCTCAAGTCTGTGTGTAAATGGGAAAGTGGTTTTTTTAGTAATATTTTTAGGTATCTTTCAAAGAATACAAATGACTAGACTTGTAAAGGGCATCGTACTAACCAATGACTGTATTTCTAGATCTTTATTTTGAATATTTCTCGGAAGCAGTAAATGTCATTGGCCACTTCCTCCTGAAAACATATCTTCTCGCTTCTTTGGCATTGCGTTTTCCTTGTTCAGTTGTGCCTTCTGTCTCCCACGCTGGCTGATGTTTCTTCCTAAAGCCTGGACTCTGCTCTCCTCTATTTGTTCAGTGGCAGGTGTTTTCCTATAACTTCTTTTTTGCTTTCTTTCTTTTTTTTTTTTTTTTTTCTTTGCAGGAATTTAGTCCAAACTGCTCTATAAATCAGCACTCGTATATGTAGTTTATGTCCCATGAAACTAAAACAAACAAAATTAGCATTTCTTCCCTGAAATCACCATCTTCTTTTACTTTTACTCATGTTCTCATAACTATCCATGTCCTGTGATTCTGCCTAAATCCAACATCCTTGGGATATTTTCCTTCACAGTCTAAAAGTCTCCCCCAGCCAACATTCCCACTACCACAACCTGGTAGAGTCTATTATCTTCTAGGCCAAAATACTTATTTTGTTTAAATTATCTCTCCTCTCTCAGATGTTTCTATGAATCATTTACAAAAAGGTTTACTTAACATGCTATTTTGCAGTATATTGCATAAACAATTTTAATTTTACTACATGTGAAAGTAATCTAAAAACAAGACTCATTACATTTCTTTATTTCGGTTACAGTTACGGTCTTTGTTGATTGAATGATTACCAATCCCAGTGGCACAGCTATTGAAGCCCAGTAGAGGAAACCAATAAATGACTATTAATTGCTGATTAATTTTTCCTCAATTTTAAAGAAAATAATATAGTTAAACATATTTAATACAGCACAGTAGTTAAAAGAAGTGCTTTAGAGTCAGACCAGGGTTTGTATCCTGGGTCTGCCATTGCTGACTTCTAAAAGTAGGTTAAATCTGTGAAGCGATTGGTTTAGAGCCTAGCGCAAAGAAAACACTAAATAAATGGTAACTGTTATTGTTATCATTATCATTATGGACTTCGTACATAGTGTTCACCTATGAACAACAGTACCTCTTATTGTGATCTTATGTTCTGCAGTTTTCCTTCTTTCTTGTTACTTTACCGTGTATTAAATGAGGTTGCTTGTAAATTCCTGTTTGTTCTAGAGGTTTGTTTTTGGTGCAAAATGTTCTTAATTCCTTTGAGTATCTTCTAAATAATGATGAATAATTTGAACATCTCAGAGTACAGTACAAGACTAGCAATTCATCAGAAAAGGATGCTGAGTCATAGCAAGACATTCTGTCAAAGAAAATGACCCACAAATCCAACCCTATTGTTCAAACAACTTACAGTATCATTTGTCAGCATGATTTTCAAGTAACATATAATTCATTTGTTGACATAGAACAAATACAAAAGCCATTCTCATAATATTCTGGCATTTTTTGTCTTTCCTGTTTTAAAATCTTTCTCAGCTACGTTGTCTGCATGTGTGTAGTTTCAGGCTTTCAAAGAAACAAACAAAAAAGGATCTAACATACATGATTTTTTTTTCAAGAGTCTTCAGGGGCCGGCCCGGTGGCGCACTGCTACAGTGCGCTGCTTGGGAGCGTGGCGGCGCTCCCGCTGAGGGTTCGGATCCCACATACAGACCAGTTCCCACTCACTGGCTGAGCGAGGTGCGGGCGCAGCACCGAGGTTTGCAATCCCGTTGCCGGTCCCAGTCCGGTACGGTACGGGCGCGACACTGAGGGTTGCAATCCGTTGCCGGACATGAAAAAAGACAAAAAAAAAAAAAAAAAAGGAAAAAAAAGAAAAAAAAAAAAAGAGTCTTCAAAACAGAGTTCAAGAATCAATGATATTAATCAGATCCTGACTATCAAAATTTTACTAAGTTGGTGAGAACCCCGAATTATTTTCTATCACATCTGCATCAATACTCATAAAGGTTTTCTGGATATTTAACAATACTCATTTTTTTTATTGGTTATGAGATAAAAAACATATATTCATGAGACACAAAGCTGATTGTTACCCCTTGTGCCCATGATGTGAGGGCCAGATTCACACTGGCAGCATGTTCATTACTACAAACTGCATTTGCACCCCGTGTCCCCCCCACCCAACTATCCCCAACCTTCCTTGCCCTCTCCCTTCCTCCCCACTCCACTTTGTAGCCCAAGAAATGTTCTCTCCCTCTGCAAGCCCAATGCATCACTGTGGGCTTTCCTTCCTTCCTTCTTTCTTTCTTAGCTCCCACATATGAATGAGTACAAGCGGTATTTATCCCTCTGTGTTTTGTTTATTTCACTCAACGTGTTTCTCTAGGTTAATCCATGTTGTTGCAAATGGGAATATTTCATTCTTTTTTATGGCCATAAAGGTTTTCTGCCTATTTAAGTATTTCAAGCAATTAGCTAATACTTTTAAAACTATAAAAACACTATTTGATAAATAAACAAAAACTTACAGTTTATATTTCTGCCAAATTTCCATTAAATTTTGCATATTTTCATACCATTTTTATATTCATACTTTTTAGAAAATACTTATTTTTGTATTTTTTAGTTAATCATGATTTTATATTCATTTGTCATAAGGCATCAGGTGTTTATATAAAATACAATTTCTAAACTCTGAAGTTTGGACAGAACATTACAAATTAGTTAACCTAACTCCTAATTTTTTGTCTCTTATTAATGTTATAAATTTTGTTGCACAAATATAATGGTTTTCTCATCAACATTGTATATTTATCTCAAACTAGTTTGCAAACACAGGACATCTTATGCAGATGAAACACATTCACTAAACTGAAATTTTCTGAAATAGGGAGTGGGGATCATGCACCGCAGAATCCTTACCCTAATCTGTATCACATTCCAACCTTTCAACCCTGACATAGCAAAGCACCTACAACTGTTTACTTATCAAAATTTCTGATTATTTTTCAAATTAAGAAGCATGACCTAAAAATAATAAAAAGTCTATGTTATTCCAAAACTGCCCAGAAAAACATCAACCGAACCAATTTTAGCACAATAATCTTAGATAATTTTCACCCTACAAAATATAGTACTTCTAAGAACATAGATAACTGAATTAGCTCCCATCGATTATAGCCAGGTACACAGGACTTCTTAAGTAATAAGTGCATCTTGCTTACTAAATAATAAATAGAAGTGTGAGAGCAGACAATGGCAGTATCTAGAGAGATTTAAATCTTGCTTCCTCTGGTACCTCTGGGGCTTCAGGCATTAAGCTTCCATCTGGCAGCCTTTCTCCTCCTTGACTTCTAGTCCTTGTAAGACACAAAGCAGACACATGAGTCAACAAAAACCATTTATGTAACTCTTAATGGAATTCACAATTTTACCAGATCTGTTTTAAAGTTGTAATGGTACTAAATATATGATATTTATGTAAAATTTGGAAGTATATATATTCATGTGGGGGAGGTCGTGTGTTATATATACAACGAAAACATATATGCATGCATAATTATATACTATATATTATGTGTATGTATTATATGGATCATGTGTTACACATACATAACAATCTCTCAGTTTATTAAGTATAGCAAATACTTACAGAGTCTCACTTGCTTAAGGTCATAAGCATAAAATATGACCATTTTGAACACTTTTTTTTTTGAGACTCTTGAAAGGTTTAAATGGCCCAGACAACCACAGCTGGTGTCATTTATTTAAGGAGAAAGATATTTTATCTTTTACAGAGATATCTGCTAAGATACAGCTGAGAATAATTTAGTTTCTATTGATGTAAGGAAGGGTAGTGACTTGAGTCTCTATCCCAATGTTTTTTCTCATCTTGATTGGATCCTTTGTGTGTGCAGTTTTTCTAAGACTAAACCAATCTGTCATTGACTATCAAGTTCTTGCAAACAACTTTGTGGAAGAGTAAAACTTTTACTAGATTGTTTGTATTGTGAATTTTTCCAGAGAAGCTCTGTTTCCTCATGTTGTTCTGCAAAGCTTTTTCATTTCATTTTAGAAATGAAAGAATTAAGGGCCGGCCCGGTGGTGCACTGCTACAGTGCGCCGCTTGGGAAGTGCGGCAGCGCTCCCGCCGAGGGTTCGGATCCCACATACAGACCGGCCGCTCACTGGCTGAGTGAGGTGTGGGAGCAACACCGAGGGCTGCAATCCGTTGCCGGTCACGAAAAAAGACAAAAAAAAGGAAAAAAAAAAAAAAAAGAAAGAATTAAACCATTAGAGACATGTGATGGCTTATCTATTTCTTGCTCTTCATATGAATATAATACTTAAATCAGCCTTAATTTTAATATATAACAAATTCTATACATTTTTGTATTCAGCTCTTTAAAATGCTTTATTTATGTATATTTTTACTATATAATAAAATTTATATATACTAATTTGTATTTTTATATTACCCTATTACACTAGTTTTCACTCCAAACATGAAGATTCTCAGAAATACAAATTGTCCTCTATTTGTTTTATCCTAACCATTTCTTACCTGTATTGATTGTGGAACAGTGTTACACACATGGAAGAACAATATTTGTTACTACCTGAAAGATGAAGATCTACCGGAAAGGATACTGTGTCAAGATGCTTAAGGTCTAAACTCTTGACATAGAAAAAGGAAGGTAATGGGTAGTGCAAGATTTACCTACTGCATATTTTTTTAATTCTACATGCTGACTTTCTTTTCAAAAAAAATGGTAGGTTCTGCCTTTGACCTTTAATACATGCTTATTTTTTTCCACAAATAAAAATGTTTAAAACAATAAAACATTTAGCATTTGTCATTGTTTCATGAACATCTCATTCCAGAAACAAAAATAGTCCCTGGGCCAAGTGATCTGATTTCAAAATACGTATGGTGTCAGGTCGGGCCCTCCTGGGTAGAGATGACAAGATGCGATTAGATGCTCAAGAAAGGTACTGGGGGAAATGCCAGTGAAGAATGAACACAGAGAGGCCCAGAGGAGATCCTTCACATGAATCCCAGGTCTGACTTTTGTGCACACAGATTGAGAGGATGGAGGACTGGGCAGGAAGAACCTCAGCACAATACAGATCTGAGAACGTTTCAGTCAGGCTGACCAGGAGTCGTCAGGCAAATGGTGCCCATTGGGAGACCACTGAATTGATGGGGAGGAATGGCCATTACTGATCTCCCTGTCGTGCTCATTCACTGGCCAGGAGCAGCTCAATGGAAAAATGGCTTGGGAGTAAAATCCGACATGCATCCAAAAGTGTGGCAGCTGGGGCCTGTCCATCAACTATGCTCTGCAGTGAGCTCCCTTCGGGGGAGAGGGAGTGTGTTAGTGCAGTGCCCACATGGCCGCATCACACACAAAGATTTTCTTTTTTTTTTCATTCTTCAGATCTCTAACACAGTATTTCACCTTATTATGAAGGACCCTCTTATTATGTAAGCCAACTGCTATTTCTAAATGTTATGTGGCAGAACTATGTACCCATCCTTCTATTTATGTATATGCCTAAATGATTTGATCTAGCTTTTATGCAAGCACGTGCATTGTTCTCCTGTCATAGCACAAATGCATCTTAAGGCTGATAACCTTAGCTTAATACGAGTATTCCACTCTAGAAAGTCATCTCAAGAAACTATTCCATATCAATAAGGCAAAAACAAATTTGCAATTTTTTTCCTCAGGAACATCTTCAATATCCTTATGGATGACACTAAATACTTCCATTTAAAAGTTTAGTTCATCTAATTATATGGGCATATATCTTGCATTTTATATCCTTGTAGAACCACTGAGTTGAGTTCTCACAGCTCAATCATTTCTTACAAATCTGACCAAGGTTCATTTTAACCATAGTGGGGGTAGATTAATAATTTTTCTTCTTAAAATTTTTCATACCAGGGTTATAGTATAGGACATTGGAACTTTAATCAAACCCTCTTTTGAGCAGTAAATAAGCTTAAAGCCATATATTTAAGGGACATTTTAGACCTGCCTCCAGAAAAACCTGCCATCACCTGCAGGGAAGTGGTGACGATGTATGAAGCATGGGTTTTACTTTTCTGAACAAAATGTAAACTTTGAAACCTGTATACTTAGCTTCTAAAGTACGTTTTGTTTGTCATATTTCAAACTATCACTCAAAGAACTGAACTCCTAATAGATATGAAAAAGCTCCTAATTGTTTGCTAACCAGCTCTGCCACATGATTAATATGTAATAGAGATAATCTAAAAGACATTTAACCACTAATTTCTCTAATTAACTAAGCTCTATTCTTGTGTATTAATCATACATGAGTTGCTGTGATGAGCACACCCAAAATATCAGTGGGTTAATACATAGTGATATCCCTCACTCAGATCACAGTCCCTTGAAGATTGGGGATGGCTTTTTCTCCCCACGGTCATTTAATGACTGAACTATTGTACATGTATCCTGGGGGCTCCAGAGGCCCCCCCACAGAAGCTGGGAAATGTAGCCCAATGCAACGCCAGGAAGAAGCAAACACAGACATTACTGAGCAGTAGTGGCCTTCAACATATTCTGTAGCAAATGAGTTGAACAAAATGTCTTACATTAGTTTATCAGTCAGTGAGAACATTTTCACAGAACTATGACTTCTCCTTCATGTTGGCTTTTATATCATTTTGTTATAGTACACAGCTACAGAAATGCCCTTCTCATTCTGGCTATACCTTTTATTAAAGATATTGGGCATTGTTTTTCAACTCATGATTTTAATATCAAATTGTATTAGTAGGTTTTATTATGTTACACTTCAAATTGCTTTTCTTTCTTTTCTTTTTCTTTTTTAAAATAGAAGCACATGAAACATGACTAAATGCTAATGGTAGTATAGTTTGGGAAAATTTTAATTTTTGATTTTGGTTCTTCTTTACTCTAGGCCCCATAACCTCCTTTCTTAGAGCATTTACTGTAGAAAACTTGTAAATCCTTTCTTTGCTGCTTTGAGATGTAAGTATTTTTAAAAGCTTCTTTTCTATTTTACAAATCAGGAATATCTTGCTCAAGTCCCTAAGAACAATCTCTTTGAAATGCAATCAAGAAAGATAGAACCGCTTTCTCTTTGAGAGGATAGGTAGGGTTCGAACTTTGATGGGCACCAATTAGCAAAAAGATGTGGTCTACTATCCCCCCAAGTCTTAAAAATTCTCCAGCCCTTAAAGACTCTCTAGCATTTTGTCTCAGCTGAGTTGTGCTCCAACTGAGTTCTGGCTGGGGTGTGCTCTCTCCTTTAAATGCAATCACTTTCAATAAAGTCTTCCTGAAATATACCTTTTAGATTTTATTGTGTATATTTAAGGTGTACACCATGATGTTTTGATATACTTATAGATAATGAAATGGTTACCATAGTCAAGCAGATTAACATATCCATGATCTCAAATAGTTACCGAATTTTAATTTAAAACAATATTACAAAGATAATAATAATCATCATCATCATAAAAGCAAACACATAGACTAGTAAAACAAAAACAGCCCAGAAATAAATCCAAACATATATAGTCAACTAACTTTCAACAAGGGCACCGAGATTGTACAATGGAATAAAGATAATCGCTTCAAAAAATGATGCAGGAAAACTGGATTTTCATCTGCAAAAGAATGAAATTGGACTCTTACTTAAACCATGCACAAAAGTCAATTCAAAATGGATGAAATATCTATACATATGACCTGACATACTTAACTTTCTTCAGTGCAGTTTTTGCTTTGACACTACTTTTGGATTTACATTCATTCAAAATTTTCCAGTATGTATATTGAACAAGACTGTTGGTTAATATCAAGTTGTTTTTTTTTTATAATATTTAATTTCAGATGCAGGCTGAAATGATACGATTCATAAAAGTAGCAGACTTGTCTCACAAATATATACGCATTTAATGCTTTATTATTTATTTATCATTACCTGGCGCTTCTACTTATTTCTTTTCACAGATTTAAAAGACATTCTTCAGTTTCACAACATTTAAACTGGAAGTTCAAGTCAATTGAATTCATCGACACTTTTTTTTCTATTGACATTCCTTTCATTTTCTTTTCTAAGCAATGATTAAAGGTATGAATAACAGAAGACATTATTTATAGGCAATCTTTCAGCTTTATTTTAATGGTACAAACTAAAGCTGTCCCAAAAAGGTGAGGAATGAGAAAGCAAAATTTAGTAAAGGATTTAAACAGGAGACTACAGCACAAAATTTAAAGGATCATATAAATTAGCACAATGCGTAGTGCTAAGAAAAGACACTTTTATTTTTAAAGTATGGCATTATAATTCTTGTTATAGCTACCAAATTTGACAACATAGATATAATGTAGTAAGAGATTGGTTAACCCTGGAAAAACAGAATTTAAGAACATTAAAAAGTGAAGCTAAGGGGCCGGCCCGTGGCTCACTCGGGAGTGCGGTGCTGATGACACCAAGGCCCCGGGTTCAGATCCCATATAGGGATGGCCGGTTGGCTCACTGGCTGAGCGTGGTGCTGACAACACCAAGTCAAGGATTAAGATCCCCTTACCGGTCATCTTTAAAAAAATAAATAAATAAAATAAAATAAAAAATAAAAATAAAAAGTGTAGCTAAAAATAGCATGTAAACATTAAGTTCATTTAACTGATTAGAGGATAAAAAAGGACTGAATCAATGGTAATTGTTTTTTCACTAGCTTGGCTGTTTGTTAGTCTTATTTTTCCATGTATACTGTGCAAGGAAAGAATGCCTCTTCCAAAGATATGTCAAGCTGGCTGTCCAGACATATATCCTAAAGAGAGAAAAAGAAGAAAGCTCAGGAATTATCCACAATGAGCCAATTAGTGTTCCTGAATCTTTTGGGTACTCCCCTAATAATTTCCTTAGCAGGAGCCTTTCTTAATGTTTTTATTAAATAGATAACAGTTCTGACAACTGCAAATTGACAAGCAAACAGAGAGCACATTGTAGGGCTGATTTTTTGTGGGACTGTTAAATCGTTTCTTGTCTTTTGGTTATTGCAGATTTATTTGTGCAAGGAGATTGTTTGTGAACGGAAGCCTGAGCACTGTGTACATGCAAATTATCAGGTTCCCAGGTGTCAGTATTAAGTGAGTATGTGACCTTAATTGCTTATAATGTTAGAAACTTCAGACTGGGAACTCAGTGAGGTGAAACAGCATTTGGTTTACAGCAAAACATAAAAATCATGGCACCTGTACCTTGTTTCCGCTATCTAATTGATGGCAGTTTTTATTGGCAAGAATTAGTTTTAAAATTTTAACTTTGGCCTTTTGCTATGGTTAGTCTACAATGAAAAAGACATCACGTTATATAACAACAGATTCATGATTAGAGGTTTTGCATTCATTTTTTTTTTTCACTAGTCAAAGTGCAATGAAATTAAAAACACAAAACAAAACAAAAAAACAATATCATGGTATTGAGATTAAACTGGATCTGAATCCTTGATATTGAACTTAATCAGCCTTTATATTTAATTGTTTTTTACATTAAAAATTATTACTAGTAGAAAGTCAAAATCAGAAAACAATTAACAGGGTACCATGTATTTCAATATGAAAATTTCCTGACTATTCAAACTGTATTTTCTAAGCTGACAATAAGTTATTTATTATTTTTTAAAGCTAAAATAAATTAAGTGTAGGAACAATGGAATGACTGTGTTACAATTATTTATCTACTTATCTGACATAATAGTTTATATTGAATAATGAAAACAAAGGATCAATGGTGGAATTGTCCCTATTATGTCAGTAAAATATTTATATATTTTGTTATGCTGGATGAGAGAGTAGAGTTGTTGTATGGTTGTTGTATGGCTTCTCTCTTTCTTAGAGAATAAACTATAGAGTAGCATCACAGCTAAGTTTATCTATAAATGTAAAAACTTCATTCATTACTACCCAGCTGTGTTGGCTTAGTCAAGTGTTAATAATGAATTGTATTGGAATGCAAAAACAATGGCAATATGGATTGGCTAGGAAAACAGTAAGCTAGTAAAGGACATGTAGAAATCCAATTTGAAGTTTTTAGCCTCAATTAAAATGGCTAGGAAGTAGCAGAGCAAATGGGTCATGCTGGGATGAAGTAATCTAAACTGTTTCAACATCAGAGTTATGACAAAACTTAAGAAACAAAACTATTGACAATAGTAGACCTTTAGATACAATATTTTCTTACATTCGTTTGTTTTAAACAAATTTATTGAAACTTTCCTATACCTCAGGTACTGTTAGGCCCTGAAAATACTTAACATTTTCACAACAGTGTAATGGTCTGTGGCAAGGATCAAGCTATATATATATATATATATATATATATATACACACACACACACACATACATACATATATATATATAAAATTAAAACCACCTTGTCCTCACTGTGACAGCCTGAGTACAATTTTTTTTTTTCTATAGAAAATTGTACAATTCAGGGCCAGCCTGGTGGCGCACTGGAGAGTGCACCGCTTGGGAGCGCGGCAGCGCTCCCACCGAGGGTTCGGATCCCATGTGGAGACCGGTTCCTGCTCACTGGTTGAGTGTGGTGCGGGCGCAACACCGAGGGTTGCGATCCCATTGCCGGTCAGTAAAAAAGACAAAAAAAAAGGAAAAAAAAAAAAAAAGAAAATTGTACAATTCAGATTTAACTGCAAATTGCCCAGAATAATCAGAAAATGTTTTCATTGATTGCTTTCACCTTACTGCAATTAGACTCTAAATCATCAGATTGCCAATGAAATCTTCAGAAAAGCGATGAAGCAGGTACTCTTTTGTTGCAATCATAGAAATATTTGGTAGAACAAGTAAGGAGTAATAGTATAAGAATATAGCAGAATTTACTGTCATTATTTCAGATTATTAATTGGTCTATACAGACTGCCAAAGAAAATTATATTTGAGTTAAGAAATGCAGAGAATAAGAGATTTTTTTTTTAAATTGGAAAACTAAGTGGAGGTAAGTGGCATTTAACCATTTACTTGTCTTTGCTTTGTGCTGCCCAATTGTGCAAATAGCAAGGCACCTTCATCATCATGCCTCTGTGAGTAACTCTTACAGCTCTATCCCACCATGTCAATGGTAATCTGCTTTGTTAACTCTTGTTTTCTATCTTAACAGTGCATTATCTTCCCAGTGCACCATGAAAGACTAACATGAAATCTCATTTTCAAATTTGCAAGGCACAAAATAAACAGAAGGTACCTAAGGGAAAGTTTGGCAGTGACCTCACCTTTGTGGGTATGCTTTAAGGTCTGTGGGGGCACTTTTTATACTGATGCTGGATTTGATACAAAGTGACGTTGCCTTAAGCTTTCCGCTGCTAATGCTGATACTACTGGGATTGTGTTCAAGCAGAACGGGGTGTCACCTTTTGGACAATATTTCCTTCAGAGAAAGTTCAGTCTCAATTAAACAAAGAAAAATAAGATGCTGATATAAATAAAAAGTGCCATAAATAATCAGTTTTTAGAGACATTTTAACAAATTCTTATCCTTTTATAAATGTTCTACTTGTAGTGTTTTTAGCATTAAGGAACAGATCTATGATTCCACTTTGAGTAATTTATACAAAACATCATATTTGTTCATTCATTTATTATTTTTGTGCACCTATTCTGTGTACTGTACAAAGCTCATCTTAGAGTTACAGACATGCCCTATAAGGAGACTATAATCATGAAGGTTCACAAGATATTTATAAATTTGGAGGGAAATCCTAATTGAGAGTAAATCTTTCACATATACATATAAAAATTATTTAAAGAGCCCAAATCAGGTATGAATGTCATGTTGAGGGATTACCCTTTTCCATGTAGTAATGTCAGTCACCTAAACTAAAATCACCCCACTTCTTGTCTAGAGCCATATAGAAAAATAATGGGGAAAAACAGAAATCACCTAAAATTTATGTCTTGGGCATAATTAGAACGCAGAGAAGATTATATAACCAAGTGGGTAGCTCTATAAACAAGACAGAAGAATTGGCCTTGGGCCATACACTGCTGCCAGGATTTGGCTGGAATGTAGAGTGAAGAGTACAAGGGAACCCCCGAGTAGAAGAGCCCAGATAACATCAAGGAGAAAGCAGACCTAAATCTAGAACTCTTTAGAACTCAATGGAGGATTAGCTGACCCAAACAAGCAACTGAAAAGAGAAGTGTCTTGAAATGTGCAGGGGATAAGCAATGGCTGTATTGCAAAGGTTTCACTTCTATGGAAGGCATAGGATGCATCTGGCAAAGCAGTGTCTCTTAAAAGCATTGTCCAGTAATGAATGACAGAACAACAAAACAGCTGACAATAAGACTGTACTGAAACAATATGATATCTGAGAACATGTAATGTAATGTAGAAAGTGTAATGCATATACAAGAGTTCTTCAAAAAGCTCATGGAAAAATTACATTAAAATATGATATAGGGCCGGCCCGGTGGCGCACTCAGTAAAGTGCAGCGCTTGGGAGTGCGGCAGCGCTCCCACCGAGGGTTCGAATCCCATATAGAGACCAGTCCGCTCACTGGTTGAGTGCGGTGTGGGCGCGACACCGAGGGTTGCGATCCCGTTACCAGTCACGAAAAAAGACAAAAAAAAGGAAAAAAATATATATATATATATGTAATATAAATCCTTCCATGAACTTTTTGAAGACCCTTCATATATATGTATAAATAAATGATATAAAAAAGCAAATCTCATATACTCTCTCTCTCTCTCTCTCTCACACACACACACACACACACACACACACACACACACACACACCTCAGCACTTCAACATTGCACCACAGTGTGGTAACACAGGACTTCATCCACCAATGTGTTTTAGTTTTTACTTGACTTGCCTTCTTTGGTCTGTGTTCACCAAAATCATATCACTACATCACAGGGAACAAAAGCACTGAGACACATCTCGTGATTCCCTGTGGCTCCAGACATACCTCTCTATTTTCCCCGCTATGCTATACCAACACTAGTTCTTGTGGTAATTAGGGTTAAATCCCCCAACAATTAGAGTAACTCCTTTCATTGCCTCCTGGCCCAATAGCATGAGGGACCCAAAATGTCCAGGTTATAGTTTTTGCTTCAGTGGAATATTAATTCTGTCACCAGTAGAAGCATCACCTTTTCCCACATAAAAACCAAAGCCGCTCACCTAGAATAGCCTGCATTTCTAAGGATAGGAAGCGCAATGTCGGAGTTGATCACTAAAGCTGTGGAATATACTAAAAAGCATATGTACTTCACAGGGCCTGGTTTTCCAAAGCCTTGCAGTTTCGAATATTGACCTTGCAAGGACAGGAAATTTTCCTCAGGCTGTAAGTCTCTGGTGTGAGATAAAGATTTGTGGCACAGCAAGGTTGCTGGCTCAAGGACAGACTGTTACTGATAGTTATGTAAAGATACTGAGAAATTGCTGTAAGAAAGAATGTTTGCTAAGATCAAGCTTGTGTTGATAAGATCACTTAGTTGTCTACTGGAACATCATCTGGCTTGTTTTGCTGAAAGTTACCAGCTTATACTGTTAAACTATAACCCCACCTATGTTTCTTCCTGTAACTTCCTTGTCTGGAAAATAAATGCAGGAAGAGTATCTCAATTCGGTGTTAATTTCCCAAGGAAGGGTTGCCTCTTGCTGGAGGGTCCCAGGGAAGTTAACCACTTTGGGGCTTCTCATTGCTCAGAAAAGATGGGCTTTGAGTAACCCTTTGCATCTCCATCACCCAGGGGAAGTGGAGTGACAAATCCATGGGAGACAAAGCAACACAAAGCAATATAAAGTATTAATGAATAGGATTTGTTGTGTCCTCTTTCTATACCTTGGTTTTCATATAGGGAACATAGCACCATGTGTCAGCCACTGGTTCAGTGCATATAATGCATCATGCATTTCCCCTACTCTACACAGTGATGTCCCCAAATTGGCACCTTTAGCTGATTTTTAACATGTCATTCTACCTTGCAATCTGGCCAGGTGCTGCTGGGTAATAGAGGTGCATGGTAAGGCAAATGAATCTTACAGTCCTAAGCTCACAATCACTCCTCTTTTGCTACAAAGCGAGTACCTATGTATAAAACAATATTATGTAGGGTACTATATTGAAAGATGGAGATGGTGCTTCTGAAGCCACCATAGGTAAAGAAGGCAAACACATATTCAGAGTAGGTATTTCATTGAGGATAAATTGCTGCTGTCTCAATGGAAGAAAGGGTCTTATGTAAACAACCTGCCGTCAAGGTGGCTGATGTGAATGTGATCATACACAGGAAGCAGGAAAAGATGGCTTCCCCCCCCCCCCCAGCAAAGCCCTATGCTCCTTCCCCACTGTTTTTTTCAAAACTGCTTTGGACTGAAGCTTATTATTTGTTTTTAAAAACATACTAAATACTGCAAGTAGCAACAACCATATTTCAACATCTTAAATTTTTTCTTGCAATTTTTCCAAATCTCCACCCTCAGTAGGTACGTTCTCTTTGCCCCCAATGGAGTCAGCAGGATATAGTTCAATCAACCGGTTTGCTGTTCTATAACAGAGGTTAAAAACTTGCTTCTCTTTATGTTTGCTTCAGTCAATTCCACATAATAGGATCTATCCTTTGTAATAACCTACTTCTAAGAACCAATTTTACTATATTACTGACGACTTTTTAATTTGAAGTTGCTGAGACCTAACTAGGTAAAGTTTATAAGTAAGAAGAGTTTTATTAGCTCATGCAGATGTAAAGCCCAGAGTATGTCTCTGATATTAGACATGATTGGATCCCATGGCTCCCTCCAATTATGCCATCAGGACATTATCTCTCTCTCTCTCTCTCTTAGCTGTTCCTTTCTCTGTGCAGCCAGTCCCCGACTTACAATGGTTCTACACAGAATTTTTGAACTTCACCATGGTACAAAAGCCATATACATTCAGTAAGCCCCTCTACTTATGATGGGGTTATATCTGAATATATCTGTAATTAAAAATATTGTAAAGTGAAAAATACACTTTCAATTTATAATGTTTTCAACTTATGACAGGTTTATTGGGAGGTAACTCCATCATACGTTCATGAACATCTGGATTTGTTTCATTTCCAGTTTTTTTTATATGGTGGCAAACATAATCACCAGTGATTTTTCTGTTTATTTCTCAGATCTACAAATCAGAGGGAGAGGGAAGAAAAGTGGAGAAGGAAAGGAAGAGGGAAAGAGAGAGAGAGACCTTTTCAGATAAAAGATCCAGGGTATGTTTATTGCCCTGACTTGTGGCATGAGATTATTCAGAAAAAAAAAAAATGTGGTGTGGCCAACTCACTGGGATACTTGACTAGCCAGGCCTGTACCACATAGCCACCACCTGAAATATGCAGACTGCAAACAAGCTACTGATTAGACAAAGACATACAACCACTATAGGAGTTAAACAGATAAAGAATGTGGGGAAGAGCTTTCCAAGCAGCTGGACTAGTATATGCAGTTTCTCTGGGGAAAAAAAAAAAAAAAAAAGCATCATCATGAGTGCCTGAGAAAGATGTATTTATAAGAGACCAAGGTGAAAAGTGGCAGAAAATAAATAAATAATTAAATAAATATACACATAAAGTCTACTTGATATCATTAGGAATTTGGCCTATAATCTAAGAACAATGAGTACATTCAATACAGTTTTCCTTTAATGGGGAAAGTAAGTTCAAATTTGCATATTTGAAAAGATTACCCTCATTACAGCATGGAGGGCAAAAATGTTGCAGCCTCCTATCTGTCATATAGGCTACTCTGCCTATTTTGTGGCTACTGCAGCAAGGCACTGCAAGGAAGACGTTTAGATGCACTGTACTGCAAATGCGGCTTCTAACCTTGATATGCTCTCTCTAGGCTTAGCAATGCTTTCCGGATTTGCCATTTTGTATTTCTCCCAGGTTGATTCATATTTCCCCTAACTCTTTGTCTCAGACCACTCTAAGTATTTCTCCAAGCTCGGCTTGGCATCCAGGACCCCCTACCTGAGTGCTGTGACCCCCTGATCTCACTATCCCCATGCAAGAAGGAGCTGGGCAAAAACCAGGATAACTGAGACAGAAATGGGAAGGTCTTTTCCTGACTTTAAATCACATTTCTGTGGTCTGAGAACTGATTTGGAAGTGGAATCATGGGGTAAGTTAAGGTAAGGAAGACCAGAGGTGATGTGGGCAGCAAATTAAGCTATTTAACATAATTAGATCCTCATTAAAAAGATGGTAAAAGCTAACAGTTGGACATTCTCTATCTTATCTCATTATATCCCTTCCTCTCTCCCTCTTTCCCTACCTCCCTTCCTTCTGCTCTTTCTGTGTTTTTTTCTATATTTTCCCCCCATAGCATTATCTAGTCTGGACATTGGTCCATAGGCTCAGCTAGATATTGTTAATATCTTTAAAATTTTGTTGAAGAATTTGCACTTTGCTTTCTCTTCTTTTTATTTATCTATCTCTTATCGTTTCTACTTACACCTTCTCTATCAGCCCAAAAATCTCACTCTGAATAATTTTGTCCTTTAAAACATATTTTACCAAAATATTTGGAACTTTAGATAAAATAATGTGGCTCCTTTTGATGAGATTATTATTCTCAACTACAATTTCTGAATATCTGCATTGTAAGATCCTGTGCTGAGTATAGTATATAATATCTAAGTGGTCTCTTCTATAGGAAGATTAGTCAACTAAATGCTGGAAAATGATTCTAACTAAATTTAATGTAAATTTACGTGGGCACTTTAATACTATAGAAAGTAATATGAGCCAATACAATTAATGTATTAAACAATGTATGCATTAAAGTTCAGAACATTTGAGAAGCAAAATAACTCTAGATAATGCCAACATATATTTTACATACACACACTCACACACATATTTATAACTTACCATATGCTACCCTTTCTAAGAATCTATTGTGTTTGAAACATCAAATCTAAAACGGTGAGATCATCTATAATCCCGAAGTGCTCCTCCTGAGAGCTAATGGCTTGTACACCTCCTGCTAATGTGGCTTTGGAGCTGAGAAGGAATTGGCTGGTCTAGCATACTTGCTCAGCCTCCGTGACAGCTTTTGGGTTATTTTATTCTACAAGAGTCATATTTCTGCTTATTAATTTTATCGTAACTTCAGGTTGGTCATGTCAAAAAAATAATGTACTAGTATAACTTTTGAAATGATATTTTACCTTATGAATAACCAGGCTATAATGTAGACTAATTCAAGAACCTGTTCAAGCAGATAGGCATACAATGAATATTCATCTTTTGCTTATTTCTGTATTAGATGCCATAGTTCATCCATTGGTTGCTATACAAAATGAGAACACCTTGCCAATCTTTGCAGAGCTAGAATCCACTGCTAGTTTTTAGTTTTCCTAGTAAAAGCAAAAAAACAGGTTAACAGAGCAAAAATACAAGGAAAGTGAAAACCAGTTATTCTATTTTTTCCTGTGACATAAAGTTAGATGTATAGTTGTTCATTAACTTTATAAGAAATAAAGCACCATTAAGTAAATACTTGATTCCCGCCCAATTTTTCTGATCCACAATTTACAGTATTCATTTAATATTTTTGCTGAGCTTTTTAGAATGCTAGGTCAATTGAGTTATACTTTCATATAGTCCACTTTTTTAATAATCTTACTTTTTTGAGGAATTGTTAAGAGCATTTTTTAAAGGAATTGTAATTACATAATTACATGTGAGTTGGTCTATTTTTACATTCATATATATCTTCTTTATTACCTTCAAATAGAAATGATACATGTGAATTACGTATAGATGGAATGTGCTAAAATGCAGGACAAGAATGCCCGCTGAGGATACATACTTTCATATCTCAGAATGAAAGGACATTCCTTTAGATTACATTGAGCAGATGGTTTAGTAATTTCTTTAAAAAGTAAAAGTAAATTGTTTATTTTATGAGAAATTAAAAGAAAAGTCAACTCTTATAAGTTTCTCTTAAGTCCCAAATTTTGGTGATTTTTTTTTTTTTGATCTCTCATTTATTCCACATTCAAAATAACCATGTTCTATGTATGCATTAATTGAGCAATGTACACTGGCTATGTTGATATCTCAAAAATGCGGCATTATTTGGTTTTGTGTTTGTTTGTTTTTCTTTTCTTTTTTCTTTTCTTTTCTTTTTTTTTTTTTTTTTTTTTGATAAACCTTAAGATGCCTGTAACATGATGAGAAACTTACAGTTTTTTTTTTTTTTTTTTTTTCCAAATGTCTACAAATCTTATCTCTGGTGCTTCTAATCGATAGGATTCTTTCATATGCAATAAAATGTGTTTGAAAACCTAAAAAGGTTTGTATTTCAATGCTACCCTTCCTTCCAGTTCTTTCAATCTTAACAGAATAGTGTCTTTCTTGAATATGCCTACAACTGGTGTGTCTCCCCAATGTCACACGGTGTTATGCCAGGACAACCTCACTAAGCCTCCAGTTTCCATGTAAAAAATGGGGACCTTATAACCTATCCTCTAACTGTGTTGAAAGATATTATTGCAGCAACAACCATATCTTGCTGTGCTTTCCACAAACCTATAAACAATCTTAACTATAGTTATCATTACCCTCAATTATACTTCCTAGTACTAATAAAGTAGGACAATCTGATATTTCAGCTTAGCTGGGCATTCCAAGTCCTCGTCCTTGCCCGAGGAGGTGAACTGAGCCTTGAGGTTTTGTTTTATTATGTTTTTCCCTGTTAAATGGAGATAATAATAGCTGCCAACCTGGATTATTTTAAAGTCTATTTTAAAGTCATCTTTTTTATTTTCTCTTCCTCTCACATGGATAATGAGCTAAGAAAACACCTTCAATCTCTAGCCTCTTAGAAAAGTCAGGAATCAAAGTAAGGCTTATAAGCAAAGGGCACCTTGAAACCATCTACCCCAATTAAAAATGGAATGTGCCAACCCCACCAGGACCAAAGCCCCACATAGGGAAAAATATAATTTGCCTGCAAAAAATTTTCTAAAAATAAGAATGTTGATACTTAAATTGTAATATGTTATGATGATGTAAGACAATGTTACTACCAGCATGCCTTTAGTGAATATTTACTGTTTGACATGAGTTGTGCTACCTATAATAATTTCCTGTTTCAACAAGTTGACAAGTATGATCCTCCTATTGTGTCTTTTCTTGTTGCAATAATTTGTTCTTCTTTGTATGGTCTTATTCTGAAAACTCAGCTGTTTTTTTTCTACAAATTGTATGCTATGGAGACTAGAATATTTTTTGTTGTTTTCGTTAAGCTCTACATTGACTTTACTTGTATTCAGTTCCTGCATGTGTAATATCTGTTCACCCATCAAATATAATTACAGTAGGCGGACCTGGAATTTACACACCTGGAAAGGTCACTTGAGTGAGTTCCAAAGCATCACACCTTTACCTAGTATCATTTCAGCACTGTCAAGAAGGCAAGCACCTATTGCAGTAGTTTAATTCATGCACTTTGCATGATATTAACACTCTTAGTTATTTTCCATGAATGGTGTGAACATAAGCTCATAAAACAATGACACGAATTAAGGTTACAGAACACTTTCACCCTTTATGCCTGGAAGTTTATTACCAGAATCTGTCTGATGGTGACAGCTTGTCCTCTCTTACTAGTGCTAGGTGGCCTGTGTATAAACAGTGGGGGTTTTAATCAAAGAGACATGTTTTCCTCCCTATTAAAGCACTATCATTACACATCACAGTCACAGCCAGTGACATGCAGAAAGGTCTGTGTCCAACAATTTTGACATTAAACATCAATCATTATTCCATCTGAGACTGAACATGCACTATTAATCATGAAGGGAAATCATGAATTTTTTACAAAATGGATCAAATAAAATTTTCAACAAGTGCCATGCCAACACCTGGTTTTGATAAAGATGTTTGACTCATATTTCCCCACTGTGTACGCGTGAGTGTTGTTGTGCTTTGATTTGTAAACATGTACTTGTATACAATCCCATTGGGACACTCAGAAGGACTCATAGAGTGACTCATGTAACCAAAATGTAAATATACTTTCTTTTTCTATGGAACTAGGAAAAAATAGACAATATTAAATAAAAGTAAAATGGGGGGGGTGCCAGTAAATACTTCAAGCAGCGTAGAAAAACTGAAAGCATCACTAGAATGATAAGTTATGTATATGCCCTGTGTTTGTTTCACCCTGGAGAGATGCAAGGTGGCAATTGGGGTAACTATTGATTCAAGCTGATGAGGCACTTAGCCGCATTGTATGAATTTGGGGACTTTCTCTTTAATATAAAAATAAAATGAAAATATAAATAGAATGTTGAGCTATGTATATTAATATATATAAAGATTAGAAGAGAGATAACTTCATTGGTCTCTCTCTATATGTGATTTCACACCACTCATTTTGCACGTGATCTGCAAAAGGCCTGGAAGTACTTGAGAAACAGCCTATGGTATTATTCACACGGTATAATTATTTTTGCTGGCAACTGAGCAGCAAAAATCTATTGAGTTTTCATTGCCAATAGCATACAGAGGCATTGCCTTAGACTGGGATAAGGACAAACACCCAGTGATCATTCTGTCTCCATCTAGAAATGTATACTCGACTGGTGAAAACCTGTGGAGAAGTTTCTAATCAGAAATACTTAAATTTTTAATGCAGGAAATGTAAAGACACTGCAAGGGCACACATACATGGTGATAAATGTCCAGCTTTAGCAAAATGCATAATGCATTTTATAACTGTTTGGATTCTTGTGAACACTGAGGGTCACAGTGATTTTGATCTCATAACAATAGTTCTTGGCAACTGCAAAATATGAGTATGCATTTCTGGGGACACCAAGCCATTTACAGAGAATCTTAACTGCCTGTTAATACTTATTTAATAACCTCTTCATTTCTCTTTAGGCCTCTTAGCATCTAACTATCAAGTACTTAATATATATATGATAATAAGGAAAAGTAAGATAAAGCCAAAATGAGGTAAATATCATGTTCAGAAGGAATAAAGTGAAAAAAGCAGTTCAGTGGGTATTTGTCTAATCTAAATTAATTATTTTAAATAGGAGTCAGTATAGGTTCTTTTTTGTTGTTTTGTTTATAGTTAACATTTTTTTTTTGGTAATAACTTCAGTGCATCTATTATCATGTTACCAAAAATACCCACTCTTTCCATAGGAAAATATACATAGTGTCATACGAAAGCCTGATCATTTTTCTTCTGATATGGTGGGAGATTTAAAGAGAAAAATAAGCTTAGAGCAAGTTACAATACACAGCCTAGTTAGTACTTTAGATAAATCAAACAGTTCCCTCAAAGCTGTGTTTTGTTACAGAAGTACTGTACACCTAATACAACAGCTGGGACCAGATAATTGAGTTAGATGCTTTGTGGGTGATAAATCTAAGTTAGATTCATCCAAGATTTATTCACAGGATAAGATAGAAAGACAATAAAAAACAAAACTAAACAAAGAATAACAGCAACAATATTCTATGAATGAAAATAAATGAGTGGGGAAAAACTGTATCTTTTTTCCAAGACTCCTAATTTCCTAGATAAGTATGTATGCTTGGTTATTTGTTTTCAACTCAACATCACTGCCACTTACTTCTAAGATTTCACCTGTATTGCAGGGGAAAAGCCAAATCCCTCAGGATTCTCTTCCTCCTGTAGATAACAGGTTAGAATCTGTCAACAATAGGCAATTACACATGCTTCTGCAGAAAAGGGAAAGAGAGGTTATTATTCTCCAGTTTCAGTTGTAAGTGTTCTTGGGTGGACATAAGGTCCAAATATCTGCTGGGAGATTTTTTCTTGAGCGTCACCCATGTTAATGATGCAGATTGAAACGGAAGGTAGAGCTTTCCAGAAGTTGGTGAGATTGACAAGGGCTCCAGGTGAGATGATCCTGAATTTACAGCAGTTGCTGGGTGAGGTTTTTAGAACTTCCTGCTTTGGAGTTTCAGGGTGATATCCTTGGTGACAGCTTCTCTGACCTCTGTCCCCCCAACATTCTCAATGGCAGTGTCAGCCTCTAATTCTTTTTTAAAAGACATTTCACATGCCAACCATATATCCTGACAGCTACACTGTACTCCCTGTAAATATACAGTCTCATTCCTTTAGGAAGAAGATGAAAGTCTTGCTCCAATGTAGAGTTATTTTTTGGAGACAGTGCCAAAAAATTTGAAGTTTATTTAAAAGAAGAAGGACACCTTTGAGTGTTTCTTATGAATCAGGCTTGGTTCCAGATAGTGGGTAACATATTAGTGGTGAATGTAATGCCCCAAATCTCTGGCCTTACGGAGTATGTAATCAAGTGGCGAAAGAATGCACTGAGTGTGTGGTGGTAACTTGGGAGAAAGATATAAAATGTGAATTCAGTTAAGTGGTCAAGGTTGTAAATAGGAAGTCTGGTTAGGAGAGGATTGCAGTAATCCAAGTGAGAGATGAGGGTGGATTGGACCAGAGTGAGAAAAGTAGAAGCTCATAAATTTATTGGTTGTTAACTAATTTACGAGTATTCATTCAAACAATAGGTTGAGTTTATGCTATGTGCAGGGGTTATACTGGACGCTAGAAACAGAACAGAAAACTGATGCCTGCCCTTGAAGAATTTAAATAAGAAACATAAGTAAGTAACCTATATATTATGTTAAGAGATTCTGTGTTATGGATAAAAGACAAATCACAATATGTAAGTGGGATAAGAATTGCTGGGATATGTCTGTTCAAATATTAAATAGGGCAGTCAGGTTAGGCTTCCTGTTCCTGTAATCTTATGCTCTGCTGACAGAGAGGTCTTAGTTCAAAAGGGAGGAATGCTTCCATCTCTACCAGGAGACACAGCAGTGATTCCATTGAACTGGAAGTTGAGACTGCCACCTACTGACTTTGAGATCCTCATGCTTCTAAGTCAATAGGCAAAAAGAGAAGTTACTGTAGTAGCTAGGGTGATTGATTCCGACTATGAAAGATAAATTGAACTACTATTCCACAATGGAGGTAAGGAAGAGTACATCTGGAATACAGGAGAACCCCTAAGATGCCTTTTAGTATTTCCATACCTTGTGATTAAAGTCAGTGGAAAACTACAACCCAATTCAAGCAGAACTACTAATGACCCCAACTCTAGGAATGAAAGTTTGTGTCACCCTGCCAAGTAAAGAACAATGACCAGGCGAGGTGCTTGCTGAGGGCAAAGTGAATTCAGAATGGGTGGTAGAAGAAGGTAGGAATAAGTACCAGCTATGACTACAGGACTAGTGATAAAAATGAGAACAATAATACCATGAGTATTTCTTCCTTATTTTGTTATGAATGCTTGTGTGTATATCTATCGTCTATTGACCTATCTATCAAATATCTCTGTTCACTTTCCTCTTATCACTTTATCATGTAACATAGATGCATTGATTTTACAACATAATATTTAAGTTATGGGGCAGGAAATTGAAGAGTAAACAATATTCAAAAAATTTACATTCTCTATGGGGAAAGGGTTAGTGCAGTGTTGGTTGTATGCAGGATACTTTTATTATGTTAGATGGAAAGATAGCCTTGTTATTGCATTTATTTGGAGATTAAGTATTGTTTAAAGAGATGGGTATGGGTGCTAAATTGACAGGGGGTAGACTTGTAATAATTTTATTTGTTAACTTGGCTGGGCCACAGTGCTAAAATGTTTGGTCAATTATTATTCTGAATATTTCTGGAGGCTGTTCCTGGATGAGATTTACACTTATATTGGAGGATGTTGAGGAAAGCAGATTGCACTTCACAATGTATGTGGGCCTCATTCAATCAGTTGAAGGACTGTCTAGAACAGAAGGCTGATCCTCCTTGAGCAAGAGGAAATTCTCCAGCAGATTGCCTTCAAACTGCATCTGCAACATTGACTGTTCCTGGTTTTCCAGCAGACTGCCTTTGGACTCAACCTCAACTCTCAGCCTTCAGCCTGCTGACCTCCCCTGTATTAGTCAGGGTTCTCCAGAGAGACAGAATCAATAGGATATATTATAATTATATGAGAGGGATTTATTAGGGGAATTAGATCACGTGACTATCACGGGAAGAAAAGTCCCATGATAGGCCGTCTATAAACTGGATGCCGGTAGCATGGCTCAGTCCAAGTCCAAAGGCCTCAAAACCAGGGAAGTTGATGGTGTCCTTTGTGTAAGTTCTGGAACCTAAAAGCCATAGAGTCTTGAGCCCTTATGTCCACTGATAGGAGAGAAGAGTGTATCCCAGCTCCAGTAGATCGAGAGAGCACTTCACCTCTTCCCTCTGTTTTTTGTTCTCTCCAGACCCCCAGTGGATTGGATGCTTCCCACCCACACTGAGGGTGGGTCTTTTCCACCCAGGCCACTCAGACTCTCATACTAATCTCTGCTGGAAACACCCACACTGACGCACCTGAAAAGAGAGCTTTACCAGGTTTCTCAGCATTCCTTCATCTAACCAAGTTGACACCTAGAATTAACCTTCCCATCCCCCATCAGATTTTGGACTCTCCAAGCCTCAATAATCATATGACCCAATTCCTTAAAATAAATATGTCCCTATCTATACACATTCTTTTGGGTATATATCTTGATTAAAAGGAAGTGGCAGTAGTTGATGTATGGAGTGAATTAAAAAAAAAAAAGTTCTGCAATATGGTAGGAATAACAGCATGTTCATATGCTGATGTGAACAATCATGTAAAGAGAGATAATAGACAAACACATAAGAGAAAATGGTAGAATTAGCTTAAGTGATGTCCCTAATTGGATGAGAAGTGATGAGATACACTGCCCTAGCTGGGTGTTGTGGTGGATGTTGTTAGAAGCATAGTTCCATCAGGAAAATAACAGAAGGGAGGCAAAATATGTTGACATCATAATGGGAGTGTGGTAAAAGGTGAAAACAGTGGGATTCCAGATATATTCTGAAGGTAAATCAACAGAGTTGACTCAGTCAAGTAGTATAGCTATACATCCACAAAGTCTTTAGTCAGAAAATTATTTACTTTGTCCTAGATGTAGTTTCTCTAGATAACTAATTTGAAGAATAAACTTTAATATACATAAGGTAGATTATAAAAGTTACTTTTGGTCAAAGATATGTTTCAAATCACCGGTGATTAATACTAATTCGATAACAAGAGTTAGAACAAAATGCTCATGTGCTGAAATGTTATCAACTATAAATTTAGAGATAAATTTCATCATTTACACAATATTTCATGTATCATATACACACATATATAAGTATACATTTTGTGTCCATTAACCAATTTCTTTCTTTCTATTCTTTCTTTCCTTCTTTCCTTCCTTCTTCTTTTCTTTCTTTCTTCTATCTCTTTTCCACTGAAGATTTTATAGTCTTTATTAAACAGACAAAATTAGTGTATATGGAACAAAGGATAAGTACAAATGATGTTTAATTTTGTCAATGCAAGTAATAACTCTGAGAAAGATGAAGTTTAGAAGAGAAACTTTTTTAGACAAAGTTTCAAGAAAAGGCTGACAATTGAAGAAAGTAATCTAGTATCATTTTAACATAATTATGAAATATAATGTTATTCATGGCTATATGATTGTGTAATACATTTTTTCCCTTTTCCCCTATATTACATCACTCAATTCTTACAGAGTTTTCTGTAAGCTATATTCTTAACATGGACAATTATAGTGCATTTTGAAAATAGCTCCTTCTGAACTTGTCTCCAGCCAAAAGTAGGTCATACATACACTGGTAATAGGAAGAGAAAAATCAAGGGAATTGCCCAATTTCAGACAACCAACACACCTTCTTATATTTTTTGCTTTCTAATTTTTTCTCTTTCTGTGTGAGTGTGTATGTGTGTAATGTGTGACACATATACACATGCATATCAATGTCTGTTAGTAAATTCAGAATGTGGGTAAAAGTTGTCGATCCCAATGAATGTAGCACATCACAAACAGATCTAATGAGCCATAGGTTGATCAGACTAAATGGGATCAGCAACTAGAGCATTAAAAAATATCTGGATGCTAAAATCAAATCAAATCTGCTTCCTTTTCTGTATGAAACACTTTTATTTGCTAAATAGAGTACTGGATTAAAAATTCTGTCAACTTGTTTCATCTGATCATCATTTTCCTTTACTAAAATTTGTTGTTTATCAAAATATGTATGTTTTATTTACAATTTTTTTACTTATGCCATGTGTTCAGTAAGTTAAAAAAAAAATGAAAATGCACTCTACTTCAACTACTGGTTTGGTAATAGAAACCAATTTGAGATGTCTACAAAGAAAGTTCGATGTTACAGCAGAAAAAAAAAAGTAGCCAGTTACTCTGGATTATTGGGCTTAACTCTTACATTTATTTAAACCATAGGATACTAAATGCTATTTGTTAATACAAATAACTCTTCTCTGTATTTCCCTTCCTGGCCAAAGTATCTTGGATTGGCTCCCTATTCACAAGTAACCTAAAATGTTGCATGATAGGAAGGAGCCTTCACTTTCCTGTGGTTCAGTTCCTGCTTCTATTTAACAGTCACCTTCTGCTACTAACAACCTCAATGCACCAAATTCCCTTTGGAAGATAGTGCTAGTCTTTTGTCACTGCTTTGCTCTGGGTATCATCATCACCATCATCACATGCATCATTCTGTTATGCAGTTCAGTGAGTGCTCCATGTACTACTACACAGGCTGCCCCAGGATCCCATATTCTATAATACGTAACACAAAGACTTAATTGGGTGCAATAATCTATTTAAAGTTGGAATTAATTTCAAATGTTTCAGGTAATTAAGGTAAAATGTAGAGGTTTCTCTTTGTAAATTTATGCACCAAATGCTATGTTGAGAACACAGTGAAGGCAGTGAAACCCAATCTAAGTGGCCTGATTTTATACTTGAAAGACAACTCTCTCCTGCAAATCATCCCCTCATCTGCAAAGCTGATGCCTGAGATTCCTCTAATGAGGACAGATAGTATTTTATCCCACAATATCACTGGAAGCTAAAAATACAAGTACTTTGGAGAGGTAGCTCATTGATATATATTTATTCTTTGCTGTAAATGACTGAGATAAAATCCTTTCTTGCAAGGAGGTTTTGTTATGAGGGAATTACAATTCTGAAAAGTAACAAAAGTGACTTTCTGGGGGAGGTGAAGTTGTTAAGCAAGAGAAGGCAGATCACTCAAGGCCATTGTTCTCAGCTTCAACATTTTGCCTAAGGCCAAATGATAGCAGTGCTTCTTTCATAAGCATTCTGAAGAAGTAAGCTCTAGTGTTCTTTGAAGCTGAGGAGGCAAAGTGCTAATGAAAGGACCATATTCTTACTCTCCATTCTCACTGTCTAATATCTACTACTATTTCTGCCTGGCAGCTAAAGCACTCTTTTCCCAATAACAGATGGGAGAAAAGAGGAGAAGTTGTTTTGATGTCTGCTTAAGTCTTTATTTTCTTCCTTCCCAGCTTAAAAATAAGAAAAAAAAAAAATCAGAATCCAGAAGATTAATATATGTTATTATTCCTGCATTGTTAACATTAATATATATTATTCCAGTATCCAAAGAGTTCAGAAATATTCAAATGAGATTCTCTGCCTTGCAAAGATAAAAGCGTGCTTTGGACTGTGAACTCTTGATTCAGGATTTTAAAAAAACAATACAAAAACATGGTACTTTATTTGTGATTGTAAATGCAAGTGAATTATTTAATTAACTGGTGTCTAAGAAGCACTTACCAAAAAACTTTTTTTTTCCTGCTTAGTACTACTTTATTACACTAAATTGGTATTAAGAGTTCCACCTGGAAGGTATTATTGTTTTCCAATGGCAAAAGTACAGAGCAAAACTGGCTAAGATTTTACAAATAGTAAATATGATCATTATTTCTTCCATTGGCTAAGAAATGAGTTGAAGAAACAAAATTTGTCACTTCTGGGAATCCTTTAACCTTCATATTATTTTATCTTCATTTTAAACGTACTTGACCACATGAAAAAGCTCCCATTGGCTTAAGACTTGATATGTGAGCATAGAACTTAGCCTTTTACATCTTAACAAAATTCCCTGAGATATTTTAGCCCCCGTACTTGGCCGGGACACCTGACATCTTCAGCCATCCTAAGTCTCCTTCAATATGACTTTGCTGTTCCCCTCTCTTCATTAGCATTTATTTATTCTTCAAGGATTGTCCTGCCCACTAGTTTGATCGTTCACTATTGGAAATTCCTGAAAGACCCAACTCTTCAGTGGAAAATATCAACAGACAGTTTATGCCCTAAAATTCTCTGAACCTCTTGCTTCAAAATCCCGGCCTTACCATTTCCACAAATCGACTGTCATATCATGATTCTTACCCAATCCTAATCAAATTCCTGCACTGAAAGTTGCACCTTAAACCAAATACCCAAATCTCAATACATTCTGACCTCAACTTCCTCACTCTGAGATACTCCTTTGTTGTGGGAAGCAATAAACTCAGCTTTGTCTCATCAACAGGCTGTATTGGTGATGAACCCTCAGAAAAAGCATGAGCAAAGTCACCGAAGCAGAATGTAGGTCAAAGGTTTAAAAAATAGCAAGTAGTATATTATGGCAAAAATGTGAATTGCCTGGAAATAGTTGCAGAAATCAAAAAGCTAAGGTAGGATCATACTGACAAGTATCTTAAAGCTTGTTTTTTTTTGTTTTTTGTTTTTTGGTCCAATAGTTTCTTACCAAGCTGTGCCAACATTTTGTGTATCTTGATAAATTTATATCTGTAATGAAATTAATTGTGTAATTGTATTAATTAAATGTTAGAAATCATTATTTTCAAAAAATAAAATAAAAGGTAATTTAAAGTTTTCCATCTCTTATTTTGCGTTGTCCCAGGCCTTCTTTACTGGGCCACCTGCCAATTTGGTAATTATTCTTTCATGAATTGCTGATGAAGACAGTACAGAGTAGAAGAAAAAAAATTGTTTTTGAGCAATTAATGTTTTGAAATCTGCATTTTAATATTACTCTGTCAATAGTCACAAAGACCCCCATATTTCTGAAACTATGGAATGAAAGTATGATGATATATCAGAATGTGTATGCCTGTGGACAGGAAGGTAAGGAAAATCACATTCAATTTCCAGTCTGAACATTCTTTTTACAGTGTTTGAATCTGCTGCACTGACTAAACAATAAGTTAATAAGTAATTAAGTAAATAAATAAATAAAAGTCTTGATTGTTCACAGTGCCATGCTACTCATAATACAAAAGGAGGCATTAGACATGTTACAAAGGGAACTTATTTTAATTTCTGGCAAAGATATATGGTCTCCCAAAAGATATATTCTTAAGACATATGATGGGAAAAGATATTGTCTATGATTTTAATAGAATGGACCACTGCCGACTGTTTTCTATTTCTTTCTGCCTGTCACTACCCCAATTCCCTTATTTATTAAGAAGGGCCAGGTTGGATGGTAGCAACTACATTGGAGAATTGCATGTCTTCATGACACAACCGTAGGTTTCTGTCTACCCTCTGAGGATTTTTGCTCAAAAAAATTTAAACAGCCACATACAGGAGGGTCAGTAGTATTTGTGTGTGATTCACCTCTGTCTTATACCCCTTACATGGCATCAGGTACATAATAATTATTAAATGTATGTTAAATGACCACACAAATAAAGACATAATGTCTATACCAGAATACACACTCAATGTGACAACAACAAAATGTGAAATGGAGAGAATTAGTTTTCCTCTCCTTTTAGGATATGTCTCTTCTCCACAGACCCAATATTGTCCTCCTGCACTCTTGTGCCCAAGTCCTTATCAGTTCTAGCCTTCCAGGTTTATTTCTTATCAGGTCACTAATAATAAACTAGCATTAGTTTTAACACCAAAGTGTTAATTACTGACAATGACGCTATCTTTCTCTTGGGATATTGTTTTGATAAGGGATGTTTGTTAGCCAATGGTTTACGCAATCTTATGCATCAGAAAGAATGACACTGGAGGGGAAGACTTTGGGGTTGCACTTATTTCTGCAGATTTTCAATCCGTACTTTGAGAATGTAATGAAAGAAAAGGCTGCAATGTATATGTGAGAAACTGGCAAATCTAACATGCTTCCCATTCAGTTCTTATTTATATAACATTGTGATTCCTACATAGAAAACAGTACATACCTATTATATAATATAGACATGATCCACCAAAAAATATATGCAAAAAATGTTTAAATCATCCATTGTCACATCACCAAAAAAATAAAATTTCATTTACATAAAAAATTTATTAAAAATAAGACTAGTTTTGGAGATCGTACCCTAGCAAGGAGTATATAATTTTCAAGTACAAGAATTAATACTTAGGCAAGGCCAATATTTAAAATAATTTATAAATGAGTTAGCAATAGTTTTATTTAGAGAGGTATCTGTCTTCAAAATATTCCCTTTCATTATGTACTGATTGATATTTTTCCACAAAGACAAATTAGACTCTACATCATCAATGGAGTGTTTGTTAGGCTGCCTGTCAGAGGTACTCTTCCCACTATGTCTCACAGCATTTTCTTTTGTATCACTATCATTTCATTAATCACATACATCCTTGTGTGTGTTAAAGGAACTGGGTGTGCACCTTATCTTTCCTATCCAATAGAAAGAATCTTGAAAGGATCTATGAACATGCCAATTAAGTTCACAATATATTGAGTTGAATTGAATCACATACTAGTAACAAACTCAGGTAATCCTCAATAAATTCTGGATAAATCTTTTAGTGATATATTTATATATATATATATATAATATTTTAGTGCAATAATCTATTTAAATAATCTATTATAATATTTTAGTGATATTATATATATATATAATATTTCTTTTAAATATATATAATTTATTTCCTATATATAATTTGTATACTACATATATAAACTTGATATTCATTATGATATGTTAATTATGATACTGAAATGCATTAAATGTTATCTTATTGATTAATATTATATTAATTAATTATATTAATTTTTTCCCATAACAAATCTGTGAGCTATTACTAACTCCTTTTATGCATGGAGAAACTGAGACAGTGAGAAGTTGCCCCAGCCACCTAGTCAGTAGGAGGCTGATACAGGATTTGAGTCAGGCAGTCTTTTCCTAGAGTGCATATTTCGAATACTATGCTTGAACACTGCCTGTACTGTGATAAAAGAAATACATTCCTGAGTTATATAGCTTTGAATTCTGTTTAATTTTCTTATTTATTCATATAAAATTCATATTCATTCATTCATATACATATGCATATATCTCTATCTGTATTCACATATAAAATCATAATTATAAATATAATTACATTGTAAAAAATTAAACATAAAAAATCATTTTCATAGAAAGTGCAATGCTCTCTAATCCTGTCTAGGAAAAATAATCACTGTTAATAGTTGAGTGTATATTTAAGACTTTATATGCCTCTGTTGTACATCAGGAGACCTGTAGAAGAATGTTCATAGCAGCACTGTTCATAGCAATAAAACAGTAGAAACAACATAAATGTCATTTTATGGGAAAAGGATAAAGACATTGAGATATAATCATAATGGAATGCTGTATTTATCTTGATTTGGGTATCCCAGGAAGCAGTCCATGAAAAAGGGATCAGGTAATTTACTGAAAAATTGATTCCACAAAGCTGGAGTAAGGGATCAGGGACAGTGACACCAGGAAGAGGAAAAAGTCAATAGAGTACTTTAAATAAATTGTTTACTGCTGCAGACAACTGGGGCTCATTCCCCTTGGAGACACTTTGGGGGAATGTGTGGAATGGATGTCAGAATTGCAGTAGTAAATGTTGATTCATTCCTTCACTAAAGGGAGGGTGCATTCATGAAAATATTCTTTGCGGCCTCAACAATCTGGCAGAAATCAAGGAGTGGCAAGTTTCTGATGACAATGTCTTATTCCCATCCAGTTCACTCTTAATTTCTGACCTTGCCCAGTGTATTAGTCTGTTTCTGTTGCTTATAACAAAATACTTGGAACTGGGTATTTTGTAAAGAAAACAAAATTTATTGCTTATAGTTTCAGAGGCTGAGAAGTCCAAAATCCAGGGACACATCTGGTGAGGGTCTTCCTTGGTGGTGGCTTCAGTGACACAGAGTATCACATTGTGAGAAGCCAGAAGCAGTGAGAGAGCTCCTTGTGCGTTCTCCTTTTAAAGGCCTCAGCACCATGCCCACAACCACTATTAATCTATCACCTTATTTATTACTCAGTGAATAAATCAGTCCATTCACTAGGTATAGTCCTTACAGTCCAATCACCTTTTCAAGGCCTCACCTTTCAGTTAAAATAGTAGGATTTCCTACCTTTTTACACTGTCACAGTGGGGACTAAGTTTTGGGTGGACATCAATCCACAGCACCAAGCACCCACCTGTCATAAACCTTGCCTTGCACAACAAAAGGATTCAATAAATACATAAATAAATGTGTATTTGATAGAGTTTGGATGTTACCGTTTCCCCAAAACACATGTAGAAATCTGATCCCCAACATGACAATGTTGGGAGTGGTTTGGGTCATGGGGGTGGATCCCTCATGAATGGATTAATGCTCACCCTGTGGGGGGCAGGGGCAGTGAGTGAGTTCTCACTCTTTTAGTGTCCATGAGAGCTGGTTGTTTAAAAAGACCCTGCATCTGCCCCACCCGTTTCCTCTCGCCAACGTGATCTGGTTGTACTGGCTGGCCGCCTGCCGCTTTCCATCTTGAATAGAAGCAACCTGAGGCCCACACCAGATGCAGAGGTTCCAGAATTGTAAATCAAATAAACCTCTGCTCTTTATAAATTACCCAGTCTCGGGTATTCTGTTATAGCAACACAAAAGTGGACTAATACAGTGTTAGTCAATTTTTTTTTTTTGCTATAACAAAACACCTAAAACTGGGTAATTTATAAGGAAATGAAATTTATTTCTTACGGTTTTGGAGGCTGAGAAGTCTAAGATTCAGAGAACACATCTGGTGAGGACTTTCTTCCTGGTGCAGAGTCCTTTGGAGATACAGGGTATCAGAAGGCAAGGATCACATGAGTAAGACAGAGCTAACCTCACTCCCTCTCCTCACAAAGCCATCAGAACCATGCCCATTATACCATTAAACCTTTAAGCCATCAATCATCCCATTAAACCATCAATCATTAAACCATCAACCCATTACTCCATGTATGGATCAATCCATTTCCAAGGGCATGGTCCTCACCATCCAATCACCTCTTAAAGGCCCCTCTTTCCACCACCATATAGGGGATAAAGTTCCAATATGTGCTTGGGGGGACATTCAAACCATAGCAACACGAATGAGAAAGTGATCAAATTTAGTACATAATTTCTTATTTAGATTGTTTTACAATGGAGATGACCTCTGAGAGAGGCCTTGTAACTTCCTTTGGATCTATTGGAGCCACTGATCCAGGACCTTCTATTTTAGTAAGTTCTGGCTTCTAAAGCCTGAATGCATCTATGTTAACATAAGATTCTTTGAAATTTGAGGGACATGATAATTCTGACAAATAGGAGATCACTGAAACAGAACATGCCATTATGTTGTCATGAGAAAAAAAGATACGAATGCATCCCAGGTGAGAGCAGGGAGGATCGTTTGATTAAAGTCAGGCTTCATTGCCAATAGGTAAATAAATGAATCTCAGCTTTAGTCATCCCTTACTTAACTCATGAATGATGAGCAAACACAAAAAGCAAATTCCTTTTAGATTGCTTCCCAGTCTATTGGAGCATAATCTCTTTGATACTTCACTGTGTTATAATCTATATTTTCTACTTCTTGATGTGCTCTTGTGATCTAGACATTGCCCATGACTTATTGTCTTAGCCCTCCCTATAAACTGAGTTCACATCTTTCCTGTTGGAGAGATATTCACCTATATCAAGTGAACATTTCAATAAGATGTTCCCGTTTCGTTTTCAGCTGATTTAAACCAGCAGCTGGGCTCCAATTTGCAAGTTGAATTTGTCTGCTCTAAAACGCCACAGCCACAAACTGATACAAAATTTGCTTTTCTTAATTCTCCTAGGATTTGATATCGTGCAACAGGGGCTGGGTAAAGGAACATTCATATTTATTTCTTGAAGGGCTTGAAAATTATCTTCCCTTAAAAATGGAGAACAATTTCAAGTGATGTGCATGCATGTATAAATTTAAACTGCATATGTACACCCAGAATAAAATCACACAAGGCAAGATGATTATGTTTTATAATTGAAGATTTTGCATTGAATGTATTTCCCTACATCATATTTACAATATTTAAAATACCAAAATCCAGAAAGCCTGCATAAGTAGACAAGTCACAAAAAGAACACATTTTTTTAAATGTGCTCATATAGTAAAAACGTAAACAGAAAAAATTCTCAACAATTTTTAATAACTTACATGTTAACAATCACCTAAAGAATAACAAGTAGCAGAACATTGTCCATATATTACATTATTTTTCATTTAAGAATGTCAAATTTAAATATAAATACTCATAATTGAATAAATAAACAAGTAGAAGTTTTATAGTGAGATACTGTCTGTGTGTATTGAGGCATTATTTTACCAGTATTAGATGTTTAAATTATTTTCTTATATAGCATTTCTGTAATGAAGGAGCAAACTATTACTAAAGAAGGAAAAGCAGGATATATTTGCTTACCTCTAGACACATAAATTTATCACCAAGTGTTAAAAAAGATATCTGTTGAGCACAATTGTTGATATTTAAGTGATTTCATCATCTTTCTCATAGCTATCTTTAGAACAAAACAACATGCCTATCTCTTTTGCTGACTTTGCTAGAATATCACTGAAAATGTGATGGACAGCTTCAATAACAATTTGTGACTTAACAGAGCTTTTCTCACTGGAATCACTCACACACGCCAGTGGCAGCCCTCTTCATCTCTCAAGTGCCCGTGTGTCAACGAAAGAACAAAATCACTTACAAATTCCTCTTAAACAACAAAGGTAGTTCATTAAAAAAAAAAAAAAAGTCTGATGAATTGTTAATGTATGTGTGGTTTAACATTTTTAAACTTGTTTTAGAGCTGATTGCCTTGCTTTGTCTAAATCCAACACAACCCATTCTAGGGTTTGGACATGTGAGCGCAAACTAATAGAGAGGAAAAAATTTTAAATACTTTAATTTCCTAGATCGTTAAGCAGACAAAAAATGTGGGTCTTCACATTTTTCTACAACTTCTACCACTCCACTGCAGTGGTATTAAATCGCTTTTTCCTGTGTTAAAATATTTTTACTTATAATATTTCTACCAGTCAATGTGACTCTAAAATTAACATTGTAAGTATGGAATAATAAAAAAAAATGTAAATCATTGCCAACCTCTGATAATTACTGCATATATATCCTACTAATAGACTTTTCCACTAAAACATGAACTGTTTCATATTTACAAATTTATTAATCCAGCAACCTGGATTTTCATTATGGTTTATAATAATAATTTATTATATTTTTAAAGAAAGAGATTAGTGCCCCTGAGACCCTGTCCTTGGTTCCTCAAGTAAGCATATTTCCACTGAATAATAGGAATTGGATTTATGGAGTATGCCAGCCAGGTTGTGCTTCTGTGAATAAGTAAAGGAAAAAGTGAGATTACGTGGGTTTCATGAAAATTGTTAGTAACACCAAAAAAGGTGAGGTCATCCGGAGGGCTGTGGAAAGAGTCTTCTTTAGCACTTTGTCAACTCATTTTAGGAATAACTGTCTCGGGAGACAGAAGTGTTAACTCGACATTTGGAGAGAGAACATGCAAAAACTGTGTCACCTTGGTGGTACGATGGCCTTCCCAATTTAACTCGTTTTCTCTCTTGCTCTCCCATGTCCACAGTGGAGTCCTCTTCACCTCCATCAGTACTGTAGCCTCTGAGCTAAACTGCAAATGTAAGGAGCCAGATGTCAATAAAACCGGAACACAAGTTCCAACTTGTCATCCACCCAGGTTTAAATAATTAGACATTCCGTTGCATGATGTTTCATAAGAGGTCTAAAGACTGATTTACTGAACCCCAAAATATTAGTTTATTATTTTGATACTTTGAATTTATTTTCATAGTTTCTTTCTTTAAAAAAAATACATAATGCCAGGATGAACTTATATGATTTTCCCAGTAATGGATAATATGCTATACTCAAAACTACAGTACTTTGATCCTGAGCAAAGGTTTTTTATCTAAACCACCCCCAGTCCCTCATCTAAACAGGAGAATGCAGGTAATCACCATTTCACAGGCTTTGTAAGGACATTTGGGATTACACATGTGAGGTTTTCTTGCACATAGCATGGACCCAATAAAGGAACAGTATTTTGTTTTCTTGTTTCTCCCTGAAGTAAATGACTTTGACTGCAAACTAGCTCTGGGTTAGAAAGTTAGCATTTCCTTGAACAATTGCCCTGTAACAAATTCCCTTAGTAAAGTGTCTGCATACTGGCAAAACCTACAGAGATTTTAGAACTAAAATACAAAGTACGGAAAAACCTCTGAAGTACAAAGCTGAAGAAACTACATGGCATTGTCAAATAATCACATACTACATAATCACAATATTATGCAATCACATAATATATAATTTAAAACATATTGTTTATGGTACTATTTTACATAAACATTCTGTAGTGAACACCAAATCACTGCACCAGGTCACAGTTATATAAAAAGTATTTGTGCAAGTAAAGACATTGAGCCTAATGCATAAGAAATAATTAGAAAAACATTTATCAAATTCATTGAAGTATATATTCAATAAAGCAATGATGGCATTTTATAGAAAATTGGAATAAAATACAGTCCTGCAATTTTTAAAAAAATGATCACATAATTAAGTGCAGAGTTCCCACAGAAACAAAAAATTTTTAATATTTGTTTAGTAGGGAGATCATGTCGCTAGTAGTTACACAGCATGTTAGAGCTCACTTTCTACAAGACTTTTGCCTTACGGGTTTAGAAACATACACAAAAGAATTAAAGTTGTTGCCAAGATATCACCAAGGAACAGTTCTGGCACCAAAAAATCAAGATTCCTGATGTCTACATATCTTTTCTTTTTCTAATAAGGTAATATAAGAAAACCTAATAAGCATTTGACTTTTTGGCTAATGTGCTCTAGCAAATTAGAAATGTGTTCTTTTAGGAAAAGAAACTGCTTACCTATATGTGTGTGTTTGTGTGTGTATACATAGACATACTCTACTTTCCATTGATATTGGATACTAGACATAATTATTTAGGATATTTAAGAACATATGTTTTTACACAAGAAATGTAACAATTTTCGTTTTCTCAAAAACTGATTGCTTTAAAATATATCAATTGCTTTCCTACCTTGCTAACATTCTCTTTTTATTCCTACATTAGTTTCCTAGGGCTGTTGCAGCAAATACCACAAGCTCACGATGCCAGAAGTCTAAAATCAAGGTCTTGATAGGGTTGGATCTTTCTGGAGGTTCTAGTGTTGCTGAAAATCTTGACATTCCTTAGCTTGTAGCTGCAGCACTCCGTTCTCTGTTTCCATCATCACATGACCTTTATCCTTTGTGTGCCTGTGTGTCTTCTCTTCCTGTAAGGACAGAAGTCAATAAATTTAGTGCCTGACCTTAATCCCGAATGACCTTACCTGTATAATTCTACAAAAACCCTATTTCAAAATATGGCCATATCTGGGGTTCTGCTTAAACATGGATTTGGGGAGGGTACTATTCAACCCACTGCAACGCCCTACCAATGAATTGGTACCAGAGCAGGGCTCTGGTAACTACACAGGGTTAGAAACACTCCTTCTCTCCCAGAAGATATTCAATGGTCTTGACTCAGAAAATGGTCAGCTTCACATACACAAAAGAAATAGAATGTTATATACAGTACCTAAAGTAAAGCATCTAACAAAATGAATCATTTAGCTATACAGGAACATGTAATACATTTCAGAAAATACTTTCCTTGTCCGTCAGTTATATTAGCATGCATATATATATATAACACATATATACATACATACATATGTTAAATATAATGTATATAGATGCTAATGTATATACGTATGTTAGCATCTAAACTATGTCAATCACTCCTGCTTAATTCTAAGAAATGATTAGAAAAAGACATTTCTTGCAAATTTATTTCAAAATTTTCTCTAATAGTCATTTAAGAACTCTAGCAATTTTTTCCCAGTCATTGTAAGACACTAAATGTTATGTATAACTTTGAAGAAAAGAGACAAAGGAACTTGAATATGTTAAATCTAATTATATATTTCTCTCGGAAATACCCTATATGACAGTCAGAGAACAGGTTCTATTGTAAAATCCCAATTCACTCTTAACTAGTCTCTTTTTGTTTGTTTGTTTGTTTCTAGGGGAGAGAAATCTAATTTTGCTATCTAATTATCTAATTGTTGCATATGCTTTAAACCTTTGCCCTTTGAATCTGGAGAAGAAAATAACAACTTAATTATATGGGTCTGTTTATAGAAATTCCTTTTTTCTATTCACTTAATAAACATTAATAAGTACTGTATCTCTTATGCAAGAGATGACAGCTGTTTGCTAAGAGTTGAGACTTTGAAGAAAATAATTGCAAAGATACTTACATGACTGAGTGTTTGAAATGTTTTGGAATTTGGAACTGAATTTAATAGATATTGAATCCAAAAACCTACTTTGTTTCTTCTCAGGAATGTTTCTAAGCTTCACCTAAAAGTTAGCTGGAAAACATAAGATTCTTGAGGTAATATAAACAAACATGACAGCTGCAGAAGAGTAACTCTTACTGAAAAAGCTGGCATTCCACAATCTGCCTGCATGAAGGCTCCTCCTCTGACTCCCTATTGGGACTTTTCAAAAAAAGATGACAGGTGATGTTTCTGACTGAGTGAATATAATTCTAACTGAATAAGCATGTTTACTGTGTTCTCATTAAAGAACACATGATCTGTGGATATATTCAGTTTGCAAAATGTTTACTGTCATTTGCAAAATGTTTTGTTGAACTGAACAATCAAAATTAGTTTGAATGTGGTGAAAACAAAACAACCTCATAACGGTAAACCAAATTAAGTTTTTCAATAACTTAACTGGTTGCTGGCTAAATCCTTAAGAAACTGAACAGTTTTGAAAATTAACTTCAGTTCTGGATGTGTAATTTTTTTTTTTTTTCTGAATAGCTATACCTAAATCACTCAGAAGCAACAGAGGAAATAGATATTAAATTGGGAAATACTAATATTAAATTGGGAAATGCTAACAAAAAAGAAAACCAGTCGTATGGTACACCTGAGAAAGTGGTTATATGAGTCAATTTTTTTTTTCTATAAGCCAAAGGTTTGATAGCAAGAGACTCTATACTTAGTGTTCATATTTATAAACTGAAGGCAAGTTTTTACATATATCCAACATTTAAAAAATATCTAGCCACATGATTTTTTAGGACCTATATTCATGTGTTTTTGCAGCAGTGGATATTTGGATATTTCTGTCTTTAAGAAATGGTTCAACCTTTTAAAATAACTGTAGTATAATTATGGCTTTCAGACCTACTCAATCCTTTAAGTCTCTTTCTTTTTTCTGATTTTCAGAGGAGGAGACAGAGGGTGGATTAATATCAATCACACTCACTTGTTTGTCTATCCTTTATCTTTCATACCATCTTTGATCTTTCACCAAAACATCCTGTATGTTGAGTGAATGATTTTAAGGGTAAGGAGACAACGCTAAACACAAGCTGCTGAGGGAGACAATGTAGGAGGAAATTGGGATCACTGTTACCTGCATGATGTGATTTTAGAACTTGCTCAGATTTTATCAGTCAATTCTATCAGCAGTATGGTTACATACATGGCAAGTGATTCATGTTGCAACCCACTGATGCATCACACTGCCAGCGTATGGTCATATGTGGTATTTTAAATAGATGAGGGTTTTATAAATAGCTATTTTTATTAAAAGTACTATGTTGTAATTTTAGGGGCTTTTAATAAGAATCGAGTCTAAAGAGTTCTCTTCTTTTGAGGGAAAACATCAAAACTAATATCATGGGTGTGCTCTCATACAGCTGAAGTCTCAAAATGAATAGTTGGGAAGGAAACTTCAAACAATTATGAGATCATTTCAAAAAATGAGAGTTCTATTGGATATCCTCTTACACCAGATTTTCAGGAAAAAAGACAGAGCTTTTATGTTCCAAAGTTATTTTGTTAAAAGTAGGATAAAATGAGAAAAAACGATAAAAGCTTCATGTGAAAATTCTTGTCTTTTGCATGAAAGAAAATAATATTCAGATTGCAGAAGAATTAAAGAATGCTTGTGGTTTCTTTCTGTCCTCGGTAGCCCAGGTATGACTAAAATGGCCCCAGACAGGTCCTTCTCTTGTAATGAAGAAATTGGAATAAAGTATAGGAAGTGACAAAAATAAATTAAATAAGTTAATGGTTTGTTGTTTAAGAATTTGATTGCTGAAATAGATGATGCCAATCTTAACATTCAATTAGTCATGTTAGTCTAATGTGCTAATAATATTTGTAGATACTCAGCATCTTGTGATGTAGTTTAAGGTTTTCCATCAGCATTTATATTTGCTGGTTTGTTATTGTTTTTGTTTTTTTAATTGATAAAATACTTCCTTGAAAAAAATGAGAGGGCTGATTGGCAAGAAACCAAAGGCTTTTACACAAGAGGAGGCACTGGCCTCCTCTTTCTAATTCCCTCTCTCTCTCTCTTCATGGAGTCATGGAGCTTCTGCTCGCACCCTGATGTATCACCCAGCATGAGACCATAGAAAACACAGGGTTTACTCTCAGGATAAACTTAAAAAGAGAGGATTTGGAGCTATTAATAGACATGGTAGAAAAAGGGGTTGAGGTTCACGGCTATGAATAAAAGAAGCTATGGTTTGAATGTGTGTGTCCCTCCAAAACTCATGTTGGAACTTACAAATAGTATTAAGTGATAGCATTAATAGGTGAGTCCATTGGGGAAATAATTTGGTCATGATTGCTCATGAATGGGATTGGTGATCTTATAAAAGAGGTTGAAGGGAGTGAGTTTTTCTTTTTTTTGATCTTCCATTTCTTCTGCCACGTGAAGAAACATCTATATCTTTCAGAGGAAGCAGCTTTTAAGGTTCCATTTTAAAAGCAGAGGCCTTATATCAGCACCAAACCTGCTACATCTTGATCTCGGACTTCCCTGCCTCCACAATTGTGAGCAATAAATTTACAGTTTTACAGATTATCCATTCTAAGTTATTTTGTTATAACAGTAGGAATGGACTAAGACAGATGGATTAGTTGAACTTTTATATGCAGGAGTGTGGAAGTCTCAATATCTTTGTCCCATTATTCTGGCAAGCAATCTTGTGGCCATGATATCCTCTCAGGCAGAAGACTGGAGATGCTTCTCTGGAAAAGCTAAATGATTCACCCAGAGGACTCCAGGTTATTGCCTTATAACAAAGCCAAAATTTCACAAGCCATGCCTACACACAGAATTTCCAATCAATTTTTAATGCATTTCTCTTTTATATATGTATATGTATATATATCTCCTAGGTAAAAAAAAAAAAAAAAAAAATTAAAACTTAAATCTACCAGGCAATCTTATATATGCTTTACATGCCTTAATGAATACATGTATACATTTAATCTTCAAAACAACCATATGAGCTATATCCTATTATTATCTCAATTTTACGAATGAGGAAGTTAAATAATTTTTCCTATTTCACACAGTAAGAGGCAAAGTCAGAAATCAACTTAGAAGTCTGAACAAGATTCAACTAGCAAAATCTAGAAAGAAATGGCAAATAAAATGGTAGTTACAAAATTTTCAGAGAAATGATGCAATGAAATTTTGAAGATAGAGAGGTAGATTAAAATAACTCACCATACAAATAAAATAAAAACAGTTTTACACCAAGACTCACTTTTGTTAAACACTAGAAGAAAAGAGAAGATCCCAAAAACTTCCAGAGAAAAATTCTGTCATATAGAATAAAGAGAATTAGTTGGCTCACATTCCACAAAATTCTGAGGCAAAACCATACTTGAAAATTCTATCCATATTGTATCTATTAAATAGGATGGCAGAAATAAAAAGCATTTGAAAACATTCAAGTTCTGAAAAATATGTCTGTCTTAGTTTTGTGTTTTAATAACTGATATGAGCAAATTTTTCATTAAAATAACGGATATAATAAAACAGGAAAAAGTGGTATTTAAAAAACCAATGGATCGAACCCAGCAGAATAGTGAGAAAATATTCAATGTTTACATTTGTATATTGTTAGAAGACAATTCTTGATGAATCTCATGTTTCTGCTTGTAAACAGTTTTGCATGATAGCGTTAGTGTCTCCCTCTGGCGCTAAGGACAGTTGTGAACTTATTGAACATTATAAACAATTCTGGTTCCCAAACTCGGGGTTCCTATCATGTAATGCAACCTATTGTGTGTGCAAGTGTTGTCTGTCCTTCATCACATCTCCGTGTGGGAATGGGGACACAGGAAACTGACACAAAAATACTGATATTCTGGCTTCTGGTACTGCTGTGAGTGATAATTGTCATTTGTCTGTGACTCAAACATCTCATGTCTTCTGGCAGCATCTATAGAACTGTGGCAGGCTAACTTGTGAGCTCACAAGTCAGGTAACATTTTGGATCCTTAACAGTTCTTGATAGATAGCAGGCTGCAGCAGATTAAAATTGATGAACCACATTCTTCATCCACAATCTTTGCTGTGTAACTTTGCAATGCCTTCGGATCTTGGGCAGGGCAATCGGCACCATCCTTTGACTTGGGACTCAGTGGTCACTTTGACTGATAGAATGGTAGTAGATATGCCATAGAGAAAGTGTGAAATGAGCTTGCACATTGTGACATTTGCTCTTGTGCCTATTTCATTGTCACAAAAACAGATCCATGTTAGTCTGCTGGAAAATGAGAGATTTATAGAATAGACCCAAGTCAATGCTGTCACCACAGGGAAAACCAGACTAAAGTAGTTGAAAGCAGCCAAGTGAGGAAGTTGTACCAAAGTCAGAAGAGGTACCTAGTTGACCTCAGCAGAAGAGCTTGAGAAAATATTTTTGAGGAGAAAAAATATATAGAAAAAAAATCATAGAAGAATTCATATTATCTTTTAACTTCATTATTCCATGAAGTTTTTGAAGTACCCTCATATATATCTGTATATGCATATGTGTGTGTGGGGGGGGTGTATGTAGACAGAGAGAAGGAGAGAGAATATCTATTACATTTTTACCTTTTATTTTAAAAACATCCTTTTAACATTTAGGTGGCAGAGAACACATTAGTTCAAAGTAAAATTAATTTTAATTGAAATTGATTGCTTAACAAAAAAGGATGTGATTTTTTAAAATTGTAGATATAAAATATATATATATAATGATTATTTTTTACATGAAAACACCAACTTCTAGCGATAAAGTGGTATACTTGTTTAAGTATAAATTCATATTCATGGAAGTATCTAGACTGCATTCACGATGTGTGTGTGTGTGTGTGTGTGTTACAAAACTTGGGGATTCGTTTTGTTCCCATGTGGAACCTGGAATCTAAAGTAAATATCTTTGTGTTAACTCAATAAGAGTTTATGTTCATCAAAGTTATTTAGAACTTAGAACATTTCAGAAGATTTGCCTCAATTTTAAACTTGATTGGAGCCTTGCCCATGACAAGATTACTATTATGTAAAAATGTTTTATCTTATGTGAAAACTTGACACTTTCATTTAGCAAATATAGCATATTTTATGTATATTAATATCTCCATTTCAAACCTGATATATCAATCAGGCAGATTTTGTTCTCCTCTAGAAATCCTTCTTATATTTCTGTTTCCTATCTTAAAAAAACCTCACCATCTACCTTATTGGTGAAATAAAAAACTATGAAATTAACCTCAATTCTGACTTTCTATGATATGTTGAGTCACCTCAGTCAGTAAATTCTTTAAATCCTGTCTCAAAATATATCTCTAATTTCTCCTCCTCTACTCATTAACAGGGCCACTCACTTATCTCATTAAAATATTACTTATCTCCTTAAAACCTATTACACTCTCCTTGTAACAGCAGTCCCTACCTCCATGTATCCTCTCTCTGCTAGAGAGCTCTTGCTACAAGACATAATTTTCATTAAATATTACTCATGATTTCTTACCACTTGCAGAACTATCTTTCAAGGTGTATTTTTTTTTTCCTTTTTGTCTTTTTTCGTGTCCGGCAACGGATCGCAACCCTCAGTGTCGCACCCGTACCGGACCAGGACCGGCAACGGGATCGCAACCCTCGGCGTCGCGCCCGCACCTCGCTCAGCCAGTGAGCAGGAACCAGTCTGTATGTGGGATCCGAACCCTCAGAGGGAGCGCCACCCCGCTCCCAAGTGGCGCACTGTAGCAGTGCGCCACCGGGCCGGCCCTTTCAAGGTGTATTTTGCATAGCATTAGCTAAATGAGAATCTTTATTGGGGGCGGGGGAAAGTTCTGTGGAAAAATATATACCTGAAATATTATATTACATATCTATACTTGAATCAGATAATTGATCATATGTTATCAGGAAAGATATTTATAGTAAAGACACAACTTATTTTTCACACATCTGTTAACATTTGTAAAAACTTCTATTCCCTTAATACAAACCATTAGTGACTTTATCAAGACTTTTCTTCTATTAATATTTCCAAACCTCAATCCCTGATACTCTAGTCCCTCAGTCCCATTGCCTCTACTGTTCTGATCTCCTCCAACCACTAAGCTACAGCTCCACAGAACTTTTTTCCTGGGCTATGGTATAGCATATGCTTTATGGCTCTGTGGCATGCATGATATTACTCAACACAGAATACTTATCTCTGGTCACCAAAATGTTTAGGAACTTTTCTCACCAACAACCAGTTCTCCAGCAGACACCATCTGAATGAGCAACAATTTAAGTCAACTATGACACTAACTACCTGGAATTAGAGTCAGATCCCACCGGTTAAGGACTTAGTCCCACCAGACTGCCCCAACTTTAGATGCCAATTGCAAGTCTCAGGTTGTGAGTTGTACTTCAGAACTTCTGGCTATAAATCGGGGGTATCCACAACCCCATCCTTAGGATTGATTGACTTGCTAGAGTGTCCCACAGAATTCAGGGAAACACTTAAGTTTACTAGTTTATTATAAAGGATATTGCAAAGGATACAGACAAATAGCTAGATGGAAGAGATGCATAGGACAAGGTATGTGGGAAGGGGCTCAGAACTTCCTTGCCCTCCCTAGGCACACAGCCCTCTAGGTACCTCCACATGTTCAGCAATCAGGAAGCTCTCTAAACCCTGTACTTTTGTTTTTTTTTTATTATGTATCCACAATTGATTCAATCATTGGCCATTAGAGAGCAACTCAACCTTAGGCCCCTCTAAAGTTGAAGGTGGGGAAGCTGAGAATCTCAAACTTCTAATTACAAGCTTGGTTCTCCTGGCAACCAACCCCACTTCCCATCCTGAGGCTCTTCAGGAACCCCTAGCTTCCAGTCATCTCTCTCAGCATACAAAAAAAAAAAAAACACTTGTGAAGAATGTCACCTCACATCTTGGGCAGGAGGGGGGACAATCAACTTCATATCTCATGAATATTCGTTAAAAAATAAATTAAAAATAATTAATAAAAAATAATAAATAAAAATACTACCATTGGCAGCAACATGGATGGAATTAGAGAAAATTATATTAAGTGAAATAAGCCAGGCACAGAAAGAGAAATATCACATGTTCTCACTTATTTGTGGGAGCTAATAAGAACAAATAAATAAATATACAAACAAACAAATGGGGGGAAAGACACAATAATCACAACAATTCCTTGAAGTTGTTAAGACAAGTGAAAAGATATGATGTTGATGGGGGAGGGGAGGGAGAAAAGCAGGAGTGAGTAAAGGGATACAAAAATTAACTGCATTGTATATTGAAAACTGAAAGAAAAAATAATGAAAATGGCAGACAAGTTAAAAAAAAAAAAAAAAAAAGGCTCGTTACTTAAGAGATTCCAAGACTTTTAGAAGGTATGTGCCAGGAATGAAGACCAAATAATCATTCCTTATTAAAAATCACATCATAGAACACACACACGCATGCATGAGAGGACTTCAAAAAGTTCATGGAAAGATCTTGAAGTCCCCTCCTGTGTGTACGCGTGCCTGTGTGCATGTGTGAGAGATTGCTACATGAAATGCCTCTTCTCGTTCTTCTACTTTGACAATCTCTCTCAATCTCTGTGACATAGGTTATGTGTCAGAACCTTAATAAAACCCTTTTTTATAATCTTCAGGGCCGGCCCGGTGGTGCACTGCTACAGCGCGCCGCTTGGGAGTGCGGTGGCGCTCTCGCCGCGGGTTCAGATCCCACATACAGACCGGTTCCCGCTCACTGGCTGAGCGAGGTGCGGGCGCAACGCTGAGGGTTGTGATCCCGTTGACGGTCCCCGTCCGGTACGGGCGTGACACTGAGGGTTGCAGTCCGTTGCCGGTCATGAAAAAAGACAAAAAGGAAAAAAAATTAAAAAAATAAAAAAATAAAAAATAATCTTCAAATTTTCTGTGTTACTGTATACACAGCACATATTGCATTGTATTACAGTTATCTTTTATTTCTCTATTTCCCCATTCTAAATTGTAAGCAACGGATAATCACAGAGCTCAATAAATATTTGATCAGATAAGTAAGTGAATGAATAAATAATTAAATGTGAGCATAAATTTTAACTATGAACACTGTTAAAATGAAGTATTAATCTCTGTTGACCAGCAGCTATTAAGGAAAGCTCATTATACAATATATCTCAAAAAAGGTATGAATAGAAAATGTGTAATAAGCAAACAAAAGTCACAGATTTTTAAAATATTCATTTTATAGTAATGCCACTGTAGCTCTTTTTGATAAAATATTCTAACATTTTAAAATAATTTCTATTTTTATTACAATTTGTTCTGTTTTAAGAATGACATGTACTGAGTACCTATGTACTATGAACTGAAGAATTTGTATTTTTTATCTGTTTAAAGTCTCACAACAGTGTTATTCAATGCCTATAAGCATATTATAAAGTCCATTTCTAAATATGGAACGACAAGTTTTAGAAGAGAAGTAAAATGCCTTATATTGCATAGGTAGCGAATTTTGGTTATGAAGCAGGGCCTCTCTGACTCCAAAACCCCAGTCCTCTATACTGTTTTGCTTCAAAATAAAGAATTAAAAAATGTGCATTTGTCTTTAATTATGTCTGGTATTTAAAAATATAAACATAGGGAAATACCATTTCCACCTCTTTTCCACTGGCTATTTACAGTAGCAATACTTTTCAATTCAAACTTTATAATATGAGCTAGATGAAATTAATTACGTTAGCCCTACTTTGACTCTCTGTAATTTTCTTGTTTACTCACATAAATTTACCCTTATTACTCGTATCATTGACTATTGGATTTGACTGTAAGTCTCACTAACTGGAAACCTAAAGCTTGGAGGCAGAGTGTTATCAGTGCAGAGCTGTATGAATGTTCTCTACTCTTAGTACCTTGGAAGCTCTCCCAAGAGGCAAATCTTTGTGTGAACAGATGTGTGTGATACATTGAATTGTGTGAAGGCAAACTGAAGAGATCCAGTGGAGCATGAGCAATAACTATTCTAATAATTGGTGATTCATCATTTTGCACCACTTCTTTTTCCATATCAAATACACATTGTCATCCCTATTTTTCTATTTCTTAGGATAACCCAATTTCTAATATCTGGTCAGAATTGCGAAGCGATTTAGAGCATTGCTTCTGGAATTAAACCACCCCATTTACACTGCTTACTAGTTCAGTGACCTTTGGTTAGTTATTTTACCTCTATTTCTCTTTATGAAATAGGGATAAAGTTACAACCTGCCAATAAAGTAGTTGTGAAAATTAAATTTGTTAATATATGTGTGATGTTTCGAAAATTTCCTGGCACAAAAGAAACACTTACATAGATATTGCCTGTTATTATTAGTAGTAATTTAGGGTTAAAAGAGGCCCTACCTAATACCAACTAAATACATGTATCAAATTTTGTATTATGTAAAGTGCTACTTATTCATGAAATGGACTGTCGTAGGCAAAATAGCTCCTCAAAGACTTCTAATACCTAATCTTTGAAACTCTTGAAAAAGACTTTGCAGATGTCATTAGATTTATGGACTTTAAAATAAAGAGATTGTTTTGGATTTTCTGAAGGACCCACATGAACCCTTCAGAGCGAAGAACATTCTCCAGTTTGAGTCTGACAGATGCAGAAGGAGAAAATCAGAGACACTTAAAATGTGAAAGGGATTTGACCTCCCATTGCTGAAGGGGGTCACATGGAAAGTATGAAAAAATGTGGACAGTCTATAGATGCAAAAACTATTCCCTAGTTCATAGTTAGCAAGAAAACAGGGACCCTCAGTTTCCTTTACAACTGAAAAGAACTAAATTTAGGAAACAATTTTAATGAGCTCGGAAGTACGTTCTTGCCCAGAGATTCCCATAAGGAATGCAGTCCTGCCAGCATCTTAACGGCAGCCTTGTGAGACCCTCACCAGAGAACCCAACTGAGCCCATTGGATTTGACCTACAGAAACTGTGACATAATAAATTCCTATTGTTTTAAGCCACTAAGTTTGTAGTCATTTGTTATGGTAGCAATATAAAACTAATAAAATACCTAAGCATTCCTTTGCTTTTAATTGTCAGAAATAAACAAATGTTTAGCTTTGAAATTCTACATGATTCACAGTTGCAAATATTTCACTTTCATCATGATATTAGCTGAAATTTTAAACAATAAACTTCTCTTTTACACCATTTGATTTGCACTGTAATTTTATATGGTCATATTTTTATTTTTAAATGCTATTAAACCTGTATCACTCTCCCTCCTCCACAAATCGAGTAGGAGAGTTATTTATTGGTTTTCATTTACAAAACTTGCTGTTATTAAAATCCTAGGATAGGATCACATGGTTTTTCAAGAGAGAGAAAGCTTTAGTTCTTTTGCCTTTTTGTTGTCATCTTAAAATGTCATCTTTAGAATTCTTCTATCCTCTGTCACTTTGGGCCTCTTTCTCCAGCTAGTTCTCATAACAATTTTATCTTTGGTATATTTTGCATACCAGAGTCTTATAACATTTTTATTTCTCACAATGCATTTCCTAGGGTCATATATTGCATGATAAAAAAGTAAAATTATAAACATTAATTTAACCTCATTTTCTAGTACAATTTCCCATGTTTCTATCTACAACTCTGTTTGTGTTTTTTCTCTTATAAGTCATATGGAATGCACTCTGTAAAGCAAGCCTAACCAGTTTTGGCTCTTAGTAACTACTAACATGTTCACTCACTGAGAGAAAATTAACAGTCCAGTAATTCTGGCCAATAAATATTTGTTCTTATTATTGTGAGGGTTTTCACTATAAGTACTCTGTATATGTGTTAATAAAACCAATGTAGACAATTGAATTTATTCTAAAATATAATATTTTAGAGACAAAAACATGCATCTTGAATACTAATATTTGAGAAATGTACAAACTTTTTATTAAATATCATATTCTAAGGAAAATGACTTTTTTATAACTGTCTCTTGGTATTCATGAGACAATGACTGCAACAAAAATTCAGCTCTGTTTATGGAAAGAATCTTGATTGTACTGGTAGAGTGTAAGAAATCAAATGTTGCACTTAGATTATCTTCCATTCCAGATTCCTTGAAATGGTCATTTTTGTTTGTTTTGGAAGTATGGCTTTCTGAGAATAATTACTGACAAGGGCTGGAAAATGGAATTCAGCAAATATATTAGTTTCAATTATTCATTGAATATATTTTAGTGGGAACCTACCAATGCCATATTGTTTTTCTAATTGTGAAGGATGTCTTCTTAAACAAAACAGACATTATCTGGAACTTCATGAAATATAATGTATGTGTATACGATCAACGCATCCCAGTTGCTAAATTATAGATTTCAAAGAATTTTTCATGTTAAATAATACCTTCTAGAGGTTGATTTCACCTGTGGAGAGCTTCAGGGAAAGACAATTACTTCATAAATAAAGACCTTCATAGGTGTCAGCACTTTCACTGATTTTGAGATAACTCAAGATATTTTTGTATATTGAAAATATGTTAAATAATAAATGATTTAAATTATAATTATTTTCTTCACTAGTTGCTGGAGTAAGGTGCTCACTAAAACTAATAATAAAATGTTAATATAAAGGTAATATTTAAGATTAGAAATTTTCCGTGAACTGTTGTGTGTTGTTTTTATGATTCCATAGCCTTTGGGGCAGTGTGCTGAAAGTTGTTCCAAGTGACTGATTTGTCTCTAAGCTGAAGATTCTATACATCGAAGTTATTTCTCAAGAACAGAATATTTAGAGGGAACAGAAACCTTAAAAAACTTCTAGATTAAGTATGCAGAAAATATTAAGAAATGAAGAAGACTGAAAGCGAAGGTAGTTCACACAAATATCATATAAATAATGAACTATGAATTTCAAAAGTAAAAGGCATGCAAGATGTTAATTGTCACAGAAATAAGTTGTATTGTGTTTTTCCCTTGAATCGTCTTTCATCAAGACTTGCAGGAACTGGAATTCCTCATAAATGACTGATCATTTCAGTTCAACAGGTTCAATTTCAACAGGTTGTGTCACTACACACTGTGTGACCTGCCTGCTCCTCCTATTCAAGGCCTCTCCTATTACCAAACTTATTTGTTATTAACCCTGAGAATCCAGTCTTGAGAGTAACACTCGTCTTGCCCATCTGGCCAATGGAGTTTAGGCCTCTTCAGGAAATCGGCTGATTCCTAGACTAATAGGACTGACTCCTATAAAAGAAGGATATCTAATATCAATGTCCTAAATTTTAGAAACCAATTTATTCCTTCATGAGAGTATTAAGTAATAAAGCATTAGTATGTATAGTAAAATTTACTCAAACATTTTTTTTTCAAAATTAGAATAATTATCTTTGAAGTATTTCTTGTTGTATATGTGATGCTTTATGATATTTTACTCCGGTTTGAGTTTGTTTTGGCAATTTATTTGCGATAAAGTAAGCAAAGATAGTAAATGAATTCAGGTAGCACAAGGTGCTAGGGAACAAAACAAAACACAACCCATCACTTGGGTCTTCACACAATGGTTAAGTGATACGGTGCATCCTCTAAGACATGTAGACCTCAGGTGGCCAGCCTGTGCTGATGTCATTGCTTAGCAGCAGGGTGTAGAAACAGATATGTCCCACTCTCTCCAGTTACTTTGTGCATGCTCACTGAAAGATAAAATGATGGGGATGACCAGCAGAGCAGTACCCGTTCTGCTGCACCATCTTTATCTCTTACCGGGTCATGACAGACAATCAAATGAATGGAAGAAAACAGCACATACTTTCAGTAATGTGAGAATACTTTAAATAATTATAGGCATATTTTAATATTCTCCTTTTTGCACAGTACAAATTGGTATTTACATATGAAAAACTTTTTTACGTTTTCATAATTAACATTTTGGGGCTATGATGGAAGTATATACTCCTTCTGCTAGCAGGACATGTGGGGAAATGATAGAAAATGTGATTGAAAATCTCCGAGGGCAGACATTATGGAGCATTTGGTTGTGTGTCTTTTGTTTTTTTAAGCCACTGATATTTGGATGCTGACTCTTGGATAATCAAGACACTATTTAATTTAAAAATATCCTTTGGAAAGAACTAGAGATTACGATATCATGGGAAGAAAGCAGCTACAATCAAAAGTGATTCTAGTTAAATTCTAAGTTTCTTTTCATCAGAATAAGGCAAGACCAAAGCATCTTAATTTATTTCTGTACCCAACCCAAACAAAATACAAACAGAGATTCATCAAAATCTTTCAAATAAAAATGAATGTGACATTGCAAATTATTATTTCTATATGATTCAGCAGACATTTCTGTTCAACCTACATAAATATAGAGATATCTAATAGACATACACATCTTACACATATATTCACAGAACCCACATTATTAAGTATGTCTACTTGCTCTACATCTATCACTTACATATGTGGCATCATCATCAAAAAAAGCTTTTAAACTTTATGTTATTTAAACTACAGTGTAAAGATAATTTTATATGTATTTATTCTTATCAGAGAATTGCTTATAATCTAAAACAGACGTAATGAAACCAATGTAAAAAATGATCAGGACAGTATAGATACTAAAAAGCTTAATAAAAATACACACATAAAGAATAAATTATGTAAATATATAGATGAAAAAGAGAACTGATAATGAGAAGTTGAAGAGAAGATTAGAAAGCAGGAAACTGGATATATGATATCACGTTCAGGAATGAAAAGAGCTTAGCCCTCTCAAAAGTGCAAAGTGGAGTCTAACAATGCTTCTTAATTTCAGAATGCTTGTACGTCATTCAGTTTGCTTCTCCCACAGTTTGGGAAACTTCTGTTTGCTCTCCCAATGGTATTGAATGTGAGAATGCATATTCTTATGTTGGCAATACCATTTCAAATCAATAAACTGGCATGGTTTTTCCTATGTCCATTATAAAATGCATGTTAGCAGAACATACAATTATTACAATAATGTAAAAGAAAGCATACACGAATATTTTTAAAATTCCTAAACATTCTTTTGTTTTTGTTCTGATTTCTGGTGAAGATGAAATTTCCACAAAATGTGAAAAAAAAGGCTCAAAACTTAAATTGTGAATATTTTATTTTTAAATTTAAGTTTAACATCACGAGCATTGATCTCTCTTCATTACACATCTTTGGGTTTGTTATAGGTTTTAGTTTTGTGCATTTAAACCCTGTTTCATAGGCTTCTCCTGTTTTAACAGAACTATAACCTACTCTTTCTGGCAAATAATTTTATTGAATATACATGTTCAAATATCACAGGTATTAAAACTAAACCTCAATTTTGAAAAGAATTTACTGTGTTTTAAGAGGATTATGTTTAATTCCCTTAGAGACTTGTTGACTTAGATTTTATAAAGTGTTTTCGGGCCCTTTGTCCTTTGAAAATATTTCAATTTTCAACACTTTGGCTTCATAACTAGAATTCAAGTAGGTACAAAGCAGAATTAAATCAAAATGAACATGTAAAAACAATATAAACTTAGAAAGACTTATGATGACTATTATTTATTATTTCCAGCTCAGTTTTATGCAGCCTTACCTTTCCAGTTATAGGAGGCAAAATTTTTCTTGCTTTACAAATAGTAAGTAAAAATAAAATATTATATGGACTGCAGATGTTGAAATATCTTTAGGTGTTTCCCTGTTGTACGACATTGCAAGAGTGTTTGAGCCAGAAAATGTGTCTTTTGGCCTTTCATCTTCTGAAAAGTTTAACTATGTTTATATAATAAAAGTAAGATACATGTTTTATGGGTTGAATTTTGTGAGTGAAAATAGACTTTATTGAATAATGCAATGGGTCTTCTTTTTTCCTCTATCACTTCAAATTATAAGATCACCTTCTTTTAATATTCTTATAGCAATAAAAGAGTACTTGGGCAATAAATAATATTAAAACATAGAACCCAAAAAGCCAGAAAGAATTAAGTATGGTGTCCAAAACTTTGCATTCACATATTTTTGGAAAAAAAAATTAGTATCAGATATTTAAAAATATAACTTTTAAAAAATTCCTTTTATATAATCTCTCCCTTTTGGGGGTTTGAAGTTTTATTTATAATGTTATTCATTTATGCTATAAATAGTTTTCTGAACTCTAAAATTTGTAACAGTAATTAAAAAAAACTAAATGAAGTCAGCACTTATAATCCTCATTTTTATTCTACTTTTTTAAATTTTATCTTTCAGTACTTAAACATATGCACTTATTTGGAGTACTGCTCAATGCTGTGTGAACAAAGTACAAACACTTAGTATATTTACTTTTAGAAAAATATAATTTCTTTTAAGATTGTAAATCCTTTAAACTACTTAATTATGCTACATTTTAGTAGTCAGACATTAATATTTATACCACTTGACAGTAAATTTTTGCTTTTGGTCCTTTTCAACACTTTTCATGATGTTTGATAATTTTAAATGACACATTTTGCTATCTAGAGACTCTCATCTTCATTTTCTGGGATACAATAGTTATTTAAAATAACATACAGCTAGAATGGTATTATACTACTGTTAATAGCAATAAGCCAGTATTTTTTTCAAATTTATACTTGCAGTTTTTATAGATAGCATGATTACTGAGACTTGCTTCATAGCATTTCAGTGAAGGCAGAAGTGACCAGGGACAGAGATGAAATAACTTTGGCCATGACTTTAAAAACTGTTGAATCTAGATACTTGATACATGGGTGTTCAACACAGTGATGTATGAGGCCAGCATCACTCCGATACCAAAGCCAGACAAGGAAACTAGAAGAAAAGGAAACTAGAAGTAAAGAAAACTATAGGTCAATATCTCTGATTGACATAGATGCAATAACCCTAGATAAAATACTAGCAACCCAAACTCGAGAACTTCTCAAATAGATTATACATCATACCAAGTGGGGTTTATTCCTGGGATGCAGTGCTGTTTTAACCTATGCAAATCAATTAATGTGACACACCACATTAACAAAATTAATGTTAAAACCACATAATTGTCTCAGATGAAGTTCAACACCATTTCATGATAAAACCTCTCAATATGATAGGTATATACCAAAAGATATATAAAAAGATTAACATCACTCATTGTCAGGGAAATACAAATAAAAACCATACTGAGTTATCACCTCAAATCTATTAGGATGGCTATTATCAGCATGTGAGATAAGTGTTGAAAAGTGTATGCAGAAAAAGGGAAACATTATACACTGTTGGTGAGAATGTATAACAGCACAACCCTAATGGGTACGCAGTTTACCCAAAAAATTAGAAATAGAACTGCCGTACAACCCACCATATAATTCTGTTGGGTACACACCCAAAGGAAATAAAATCAGTACCTCATAAAGACATCTGCCCTCCTATATTCATTGTAATATTATTCACAATAGCCAAGATGTGCAAACAACCTAATTTTCTGTTAGCAGACAAATGGGTAAAAAAATTGTTGTGTATATTTGGGGGTGGGGATGAGGTGCACGAATACACAATGGAATATTATTTAGCACTAAAAAAGGAGAGACTGCCATTTGTGACAACAGGGACAAACCTGAAGAACATTATGCTAAATGAAATAAGCCGGACACAGAAAGAAAAATTCTGTATGATCTCACTAACATGCAAATATTAAAAAAAAAATTGAATACATGAATACATAGAAACACAGCATTGAACAGTGGTTACCAGAGGGAGAGAAGGAGAGGAAACATGGAGAAGCAGTTTAAAGGGTGCAAATCTGCAGCTAAGTAGGATTAATAAGCCTAGAGATCTAATGTACAGCAGGAGGACTATAATTAACAATTTTGTATACTGAAAATTTGTTAGTTAATTTTAGGTGCTCTTACACACACAAACACACACACAAAATAACTATGGAGGGTGATGGATATGTAAATTTGTTTATAGTCATTTCAATGTGCATACATATATCAGTGTATGATGTTGTACGCTTCAAATATATATGATAAGAAATAAATAAATAAATAAATAAATGCCTGAATATATTCAACATGAATTCTGATTTTCAAAATATTTTCTCCGGACTGAGTGGAGGAATATATCTGAAGTATACAAAATACAGTAATTCTTAAAATGCCATATATACTTATGATCAAAAACAATAACTGTAAAATTTGTGTATATTGATTACCCAATATTAAAATACCCTATCCATGCAGTTCACATGTGGTGGGCATGAACCAGTTCACAACTAGTAAAATCATGAAGTACTATAATAGAAGTTATTCAGTTAAATGAGACTAGAGTTATTAGAAATTTCTTGTCTTCTATGCTGCAGGGAGCATATTTTTCAGATTTTACTCATAAAAAAAGGAAAGGAGGTCTCTTTCAGACATAATGACAAAAATCAATTAAATTTAAAAATAAAACCAATTTCTTCTCCAAAAGGCACAGCCTTGGTTACTCATTGCTCAGAAACAATGAGTAAATCATTTCTGATTACAGTCTAGTTAATACCTAAATGACGGTTGGCATCAAAACAAATGGTACTGTTTTAGAAATACAGATATTGCACATGTGTTATTCAACTGTGAGCTCTGCATAACAGCACAAGAAGCAACTGAGAATTCTCTACTATCAAATACTGTAGAGGAAAGAAACTGTCCCTAGGCAAAATAGCATAAAATTACAGAAGAAAATCAAAGAACATATAACCAGCAATCTTAAGAAGAGTTTTAGAAGCTGCCCAGGAATGTCTCTTAGCCATGTGCTGAAGTTCCTCACTATTTCCCTGGTGAGAAGGAAAGAGATGTTAACACAAAGCTGTCATGCACATTAATTATAGTGTTCTGCCCGTCTGTCTCTCTTTCTTCTTATATTTGGTAACTTTTAGAAAATGATATTCTGTTCTTATTTATAGAACGGGTTTAGGAACTGACAATGATTTCTTTTTTTGTTGTATTCCTTTTTTGTCTTGAGTTAAATAACCCCTTCAGTTATTAAATATATGTTGGAATACGTCCAAATATCAACTACATATGTATATATAGAGAGATGATATGTAGATATATTACGTATTACAATTGCTGCCAAAATTATTCTGCTCAGTGGATAGAAAATATCAGTATACTTTACAAACTGCTTTCTGAAAGAGACTTATTGCCATCTGGGTAGACTACACATGGTGTCTATAATAAACGCTCAGTACACATTTATTGAATAGTACCTAAAAATGAGGAATTGAATCATTGGAACAAGGCTTTGGATCTTAAACTATAATATATTATTATATTGTTATTTCTTATTTTTTGAAGAATTAATGTAAGAAAGTTGCAACAATTCATTCAAAAGGCTGAGAGTTACTTATGACTTCAAGTTTTATCACCGAAATGTAAAGAGCTGGAAGGAGCATTGTTCCTACCCTTACAACAATAATTAGAAAAGAAAAGAAAAACTGGACAAATTGCTAATACATGACAGTTCTTGAAACAATCAGAGAACGAGGATTTAGGGCAAATAATTAATCTGATATCTGGGGAGAAACAGGTCTCTACAGAAGGAAAAAAAAAAAAAAAAGACCTGAGAGTATGTGTACCTAGAGCAGATTCTGCTCAATGCCATCTAAGCCAGTAAGAAGATTCAGCTAAATATTTTTAATGAATCGCTAAAGGCCAAGTGTGGCTTGGTTGAAAGTATGGAGCTACAGTGGCCACAGGCACAAGAAAATGTGCCTGCTTCTACAGTCTATTCCTCCCTGAAACCTACCAGTTATTTACAGGAAGACTGAGAGGAACCAGAGAAAGCTTCACTCATGGCTGAAGGAAGGATCAGTGGCCAGTGCTGGGACTTTACCTATTCCATCTTCCCTATCTTTTTTTCTGAAACTGAACTGTCAACTTAGGATTGGTAGGAACTGATTGTGAATAGATGAAAGGAACAGACAAAAATCTTTACCACTGAGGAAAGGGCAGGAGAACTTGTATAAATACAGACCTTGAGACCCCAGTACACAGTGCCTGGCAAAGAGTGAGGCTTAATCAGAATATCAGAGAATGGCCCACTTCCCCTGCTCTGCACCAATGCACTAATAAACACCAGGTAAGAATAACAGTACAGTTGGGATATGGGTTCATTCTGGGAAACAGCAAAGGGTTAGACCTGGAGCCAAGGAGAGAGCAAACAATTGAGAGGAACCCTCTGCAAATGAGAGGAATTTGAATCCTTGGGTGCACTGACCTTAACTACAGCAACAACAAACTTTATTCCAGAACAACTCTTGACTAGATTAACACAAATTTCCACAAAAATAACTAGCATAAGAGGAGGTATACTTACCTCCATGCCTTGGAGTGAGTGACCCCCGAAATCATGACTCCCACAGTGACAGTGTTAAGAGGGTGGGAAATCCTATTATGGTAACTGAGAGGTAGGACCTTGAAGAGGTGATTAGATTGTAGGACTATGCCATAGCAAATGGATTAATAATGGTGGTCACAGGTGTGGTTTGGAGGGCTATAAAAGGAGAGTGAATGAGGAGGTTAGTCTTTCTCTTCTCTGCCATTTTCTGCAATGTGAGATCCCTGGGTCACAGTTGGCACATCAAGACCCTCACCAGATGTGTTCCCTGGACTTTGGACTTTCCAGTCTCTGAAACTGCAAGCAATAAATTCTGTTTTCTTTATAAATTACCCAGTTCTCAGTATTTTGTTATAAGTAACAGAAACAGATTAATACACTCCATGTCCAAAGCATATTAACCTCAGCATCTACTGTCTTTTACAACACGTCTACCTTTCAACAAAAGATTACAAAACTATAAAAAAAGACAAAACACAACTGAAGAAACAATATAATCATCAGAACCAGAGTCAGATTGTTACAGCAAGACACACCTTGACCCCCTCCCCCGGCATGACACAGGTATTGAATCGTTCAGGCAGAATTTTTTTTGCTTTTTCTATTTTTTCTTTTTTTAAATTGATTATGCATATTCATGGGGTAAAAATCTGACTGTCAACACTTGTTCCCAAGATGTGATGATCATATCAATATTATCAGCATGCCCATTACCATAAATTGCAATTATTCCCCATGCCCCTCCCCCAACTTCTCCTCAAACTCATGCCTCCTCTCCATCCTCCCTCTGCCCCAGCTACCCTAGGCCTGTTCTCTTCCTCTGCAAATCCAACCCACCACTGCGGTCTTTCTTTCCTTCCTTCTTTCTCTCTTAGCTTCCACTTATGAATGAAGACATGTGGTGTTTTTCCCTCTGTGCTTGGCTTATTTCACTTAACAAATTTTCTCCAAGCTCATCCATGTGGCTACAAATGGCAGAATTTCATTCTTTTTTATGGCTGAGTAGTATTCCATTCTGTATAGATACCACATTTTCCTTATCCAGTCATCCATCAATGGATATTTGGGTTGGTTCTATATGTTGGGTGTTGTGAATAGAGCTGCAATGAACATGGGAGTGCAGGTATCCCTTTGACATGATGATTTCCATTCCTTTGGGTATGTACCCAGAAGTGGGATTACTGGATCATATGGAAGATCTATTTCTAGTTATTTTAGAAACCTCCATACTGTTTTCCATAGTGGCTGTACTAATTTACAGTCCCACCAACAGTTTTGGGGAGTTCCTCTCTCTCCACATTCTTTTCAGCATTTATTATCAGTCTTTTTGATTATGACCAACTGGGGTGAGATGATATTTCAATGTGGTTTTAATTTGTATTTTCATGATGATTACTGATGTAGAGCAATTTTTTACGTACCCACTGGCCATCTGTATATCTTCCTTCGAAAAATATCTGTATGGCTGCTTAGCCCATTTTTTTTTTTTTTTTTTTTTTTTTTGACCGGTAAGGGGATCACAACCCTTTGCATGGTGTTGTCTGCACCACGCTCAGCCAGTGAGCACACTGGCCATCCCTATATAGGATCCGAACCTGCAGCCTCGGCCCTATCAGTGCCGCACTCTCCGAGTGAGCCACGGGGCCAGCCTTAGCCCATTTTTTAATTGGGTTATTTTTTTTTTTTTTTTTACCGTGTGGTTGTTTGAGTTCCTTGTATATTCCAAATATTAATCCTTTGTCAGATGTATAGTTTGCAAACATTTTCTCCCATTCTATAGGTTGTCTCTTCAGTCAATTGTTTCCTTTGCTATGCAGAAGTTTTTAGTTTGATATAATCCCATTAAATTTTTTTTTTTTCTTTTGCTGTTTGTTCTTTTGGGTTATTATTCATAAACAGAACATTTAAATTGGCTATGATTAACATGTTAAAGGCACTATCTGAAAAGGGAGATAATATGCATAATTGGGTAGGTAATTTCTGCAGTGGCCTATAAAGTAAAAGAAAAAAATGGAAACATTATAAATAAAAAACGCCACAGGAACAGAGATGAAAGGGTTTACCTATAGACTCAGCATAGTTGAGGAAAGAGTCAGGGAACTTGAAGATTAGTTGACAAAAAGTGTCCAAAGAGAAAAAGAAGAGTTCCAAAAACATATGAGCACTCCCAAGAGTGGTGGGACAATATTAAATGGTCTAAAATATTCCTAATTGGAAACCCAGAAGAAGAGAGAACAGTGAATAAGAAAAATTTGAAGACAAAATGGACAAAAATTTCCCAAATTAATGACAGACACCAAACAGATAAAAATAGCTCAGAGACACCAAGCAAGACAAACACCAAAAGCAATCACACAAGGTATAGCATAGTCATTCAGACTGCTAAAAACCAAAAACCAAAACAACACAAAACAAAAACGCTGAAGGCAAACGGGGAGGGGGGGGACACTAACATACTGAGGAACAAGGATAAAGATTGTTGCACGTTTCTCACTAGAATACATGCAAGAAGGCAGTGGAATTATATCTTTAAAATACTGAAAGAAAAATACAAATACAAGAACAAAAAACTTGTCAACCCAGGATTCTATACCAGCAAAATATATCCTTTAAAAGTAAAAGAGAAATAGTTTCTCAGACCAGTTAAAACTAAAGACATTTATTGTATTCTTTCCCCAAGTTCTTAAATTCAGTCTAAACTTGAGAAAATGTCAAATAAACACAAATTGAGGGCATACAAAACACCTGACCAATATCTTTTGTATGCATCAAGATTACGAATCAAAAAAAAAAAATCTAAGGATGGGAGGAGATTAAGGAGACTTTATGACAAAATGCAACTTTGTGTTTTGGATTGGATTCAGCATGAAATATATAATGCCATTATTCTAACTCTGGGGATAAATGCAAACTAGAGCAGAGTAATAAAAACCTCCTGTCTAAATTATTCCATGAGTATCCCAAAGTAGAATTTGCAGTCTTGTTGAAGTTTCCATTACTTTTCCCATGTGTCTTATATATAATTTATCAAACTGTATTTAATTTAAGTATTTGTCTACCAAATTAAATCTTGGGCTTTTTATGGGTTAGATTGCTTATTTTAAGTGTCCATGTTATTTCTACTCCTTATGTCCCCAAACGAAGCAAAAATAGAGGCATCCTATAATTACTATTATTTTTTTTTTAATTAATGTAGGTGAAAATCGTTAAATTGACTACAGTCGTCACTCACAAGACAAATCAAATGGTGCTTAGGGAAATAAAATTATGGCAAAATTCAGTCCTTGCTATTCCAGAATAGTTAATTCAATTGGCTGGTAAAGGGTGGTACCTCACATCTACCATTCTTATCTTTTAAAGCTGGAAGATAAAAATTGCTAGATTTTTGGTGTGTTGTTATAAAGCTTTTTATAAAACCATAATGGTTCAGGTTGCAGAGAAGTCAAGCATGTTCTGATAAGCACAAAATCGATTCGAATAATTTGTACCTTGGCCCAGAGTGCGTGGTGGATCTAGGATTCAAACTCAGTTGATTCAGTTTTTAAATATAATGTATAAAATATCATTACATTGATTCTACTCTTCTCTACACAATGATATTTTGACATGTGATGATATATAAACGATTTTTTTTTCTTTTACACGTGTACTAATTGAAGAAAGTGACTGATTCAAATAAAAAGTGAATCTGTATCAGGAGAAAAACACAGACACTGTGTTTTTCAAATTCTGACATTAAATGAATGGAATAAAGAATGAATCAGCAACTGTGAAAATATTGGAGGTTGGTCTGAAATGACATGTCTTCTGAAAGCGAGAGGATTAGCAATATTTTCAATTACTTTTCACAGCAAGTGTCCTTGGACAAATCTATATTATTGGGTTTATATGCTAAGTTTGATGTTCTTTTTGTTATATAACACACTGCTTCAGAAAACATCAAAATCTGTCCCTTAAGAACAGTTGTATAAAGATATATGCTGATTTCCTGAGACTATTTACTATTATCATAATATATAATATTCACCAATGATATATTAGCTTATTCAGAAATTATTACATTCATTGCATTTCCATACAGAATCATAGTAATAAGACCATTGAATGGTTAAAACTTTCCATATATATTCCATAACAATGAATTCAGTGGTTCTTACGCAGATAAAGGCAGTTATTTATTTATGTTCAATTATAACTTTTGTATTCAAGCAACTCTGATAATTTCTTTGATAATAATTAGACTAATATTTAAGTATTTTGGCTTGTAGCTTATTTTTCAATACCAATTGAATATGGTTCTCTACAGCTGGTTTATAAGTATTAAATTAGTCATCAGACCTATGAAAAACTAAGCACAGACACAGGTTATTGTTGCTGTATGTGCCAATTTAGAGTTATTAGTCGTTACAATGTGCCAAAAGATATCTAAATGATCGATGGCAAACCAAACATACTCTTCCATGCCTCAATACAACATATAGCAGCAACTTCACCTCCTCAGAATAATCAGTTTTATTATGTTTTTTAGAAAAAGTAAATTATCTTTTAAAGATATTTATAAAAAAAGAAAAATATCATGTATTTATCCATGTTATCATTTCTAATTCTCTTCATACCATATTTCATCTGATATAATTTTCCTTTGAAAGGTTTTTCTTTTTTTAAAAAAAACTTGCATTGTGAGTCTGCTGGTGATGAATTAATTCTTCCAGTTTTCGTATATATTTAAACATATTTATTTTCTTTTTATTGTTTAAAGGTATTTTCTCTGAGCATAGCCATATCAGGAGTCACGAAATCCACATAACATAGCAACTGCTTGGTTAATTTGCAATTGTCCCCTATTATCTGGCATAATCTATCAAGTTTTGTTGGGGCCAGACTTATGAACTACATGCATCCTTTAAATCTGAGTATGGCACAAATTTGTGTCATTCTCTTGGGATGCAATATTTATATTGCATAATTATATGTGTTTTCTTGACAGTGGGGAAGGGGCAGTTTCAGAGACTTCCATGTAAATTTTCCTTCTATAACAGCTCTTACAACATTGAGGGTTTGTTATAAACAACCAAGAATGTCCACTTAAATTACATATGGAATCTGAAGAAATGACTCATGGGTGGGTCCTTGGGCACAATGGACACATTTGAGACACATCTGGGCTAAAATTTCAATTATCGCTGACCCTGTTGTGTGCACTATATCCAACAGCCCTCAAAAAAAGTTAATAGTCTTGCTTTCCTCAGTGTGCGGTTACCCCAGGAAACAGCCATAGGTTTCTCGAAAAGACTGGGAAAGTCACTACTGTTTACTTTTGTTCTGGTGTTACAATGTCCTTCTTCACGGGGATTGAACTTCTCTGTAAGTTTGAACCGGCTTAGGTCTGGAAAATGGATAAAGTGTTGGCTTCAGCACCTCTATTTTAACTTCTTTTAATTATATATTAAGAGGTACTATTTTGGCTGGCTGTACATGTAGCTGAGGCGCTATGAGTAATCCCCATAGATTTCCAGTCATTGTCATTTCAATCGTGCTGCTAACACCATTACACTTACCCTCCTTCTTAGGACTAAGTCCTGCCAGATGGCTTCTGCTCTTCGGGGATCCTAGAATACCTCTTACTACTGGGAAGGGCAGACCTGTGATAGCATCTTCCACTGTCTGGAGAAACATTCACTCCTGTGATTTTCCATAATTCTGGAACCTCTCTTCTCATTGCGTTCCTCATATCCTAGGTAACTGTAGGCTTCTCAGGGCTCTCCCATAGAAGACGGTTATAAGGTGGGTTTTCTAATATGAGTATGATGAATCTATTCTAACATGTCTATTTCTCTGAAACTTTTTGGATTTTATTGTTTGTGCTGTTTCCTTTAATTTTTCAGCTTTATTGAGGTATGACTGACAAATAAAAATTACATATATGTATGACATACAACGTAACGTTTTTAATATAAGTTGTGAAATGATTACACAATAAAATTAATTAACGTATCCATCACCTCTCACAGTTACCATTTGTGTGGGGGGGCAGGGGTTTGAGAACACTTGAGATCTACTCTCAGCAAATTTCAAGTATTAATACATTACTATGTATTGGAGTCACCATGTAGTACATTATGTCTCCAGAGCTTATTCATCTCATAGCTGAAGATTTGTACCCTTGAGACATTTGATCCATTCTTCCACATTTTGTTATGGCAGTTCTGGCATCACTGCTCCATTTACTGTGGACCATCACTTATATCACATTTTCCAAGCTTCCAAGAACCATCAGAGCGGCCTAATAGAATTGTCACTCAGGGTCGGTGTCAGATCATGCCTGTTTACTAACTCCCTATCCCACATTATAGTCCAACTTTCTTGTTCTAGCAACCCCAGATCCATTCTCAGGCCTGCTCACCAGTATGTGTCAGTCAGGTACCAGCACCTATGACATGTATTTTCTCTCCTCCATTCATACTCCTGACGTGTTTCCAGTAGACTTCTATGCTGAGATTTGACCCTAATTATTATATCATGGCCAGGCGGGGTGGGGACAACCCTGCAGTGGAAAAGTGATTTTTTTTTTTTCCTGAATACCTGCCTCACTGAAAGCTCTATCTTATCTCACAGCCGAAGGGTTTCTCTCTTCTAACAAGAGAAGGTGGGACACTTTTGGAGATCCAGATGACGGAGGAGAAACTAAGGATCCAACATTCGCAAGTGTGTCTACTGATATATTCTCTTTCTAAATTGAAGGGCCCCACTCCTTTTCTCTCAGAGCTCTGAGTTTAATGTCTAAGACTTCCCAGAAGGTTGGCCATTCTCAGAATTTTGTGTCTCAAACTCAGCCGTGTCTGCTTTCCAGCTGCGAGAGATCAGAGTCTATTTTAATACAGCTAAGGCCCTCTGCCTCACATGCTGGGCTTTAAATTACTAATTTGATGACCTAAGCTTGTAATTTTCACTCTTAAATGAATCATTCATGTTGAGAAATAGCCACCCAGTTCTACAGTTGCTATTTTTTCCATACCTCTTAAATTCCTGAGACTGGTACTTGTATGCTATCCCAATTCAAAGAAGGAAAAGAAGTAAAAATCTTAAGAATCACATTGCTGGGGGCACGGAGACTTTCATTACTTCATCTGCCATTAGGGATGGGGTACTCCTTGCATTCATCTGGCAAGTGATCCAAATCCAGCACCTCATCTTCGGAGTCTGCTTTCTAGAACCACTCATAGTACCAACTGCCTTAGATCAGGTTTCTGAGAAGCAGAGTATAAGATGGGAATTTCTGCACATGATTTATTGGGGGAGTACTCTCAGGAGAAATGGACTGTGGGACACACAGGTTATGTCAAGAGAGAAAAGGCAAGAAAGAGTGTGGTTTCAGCTGGCTTCAGTGTGATCTCAAATGGAAGATCCAGACACAAATTGCTCCAGAGAGTTAGTCTGACCTAGTACTCTGTCTTCCCTAGGTGTGGTGGGAACGGGTGTACATTCCCCTTAGTAAGGTGGCTCCCTTTTGGCTGAAGACAATTCTCTGGAGAAGGAAGCAGCTGTGAATGGTTAACAGGCAACACTAATAGGATAAGGGACAGGTGCCCCCAGCAGTAAAGGGAATTTTGTGGGGCATCACCATAATCCACTCCAGCAAGTATAACACACTGCAAATTCTGTGGGGTTCTTGAGGCTGATGTTTTTTAAGACATTGGTTTCACTCAATAAACATTTACTGAGCACTTACAACATGATAAATTCTGTGGTAGGCCCTATCTTGGCTACATAGCATCATTCTCCATTCTCAAATCATTTGATATCTAGAACAAAAGATTACATATGTGCTCCAGTTATTGAAACATAGGTCAAATGTAGAAATTGCCATAGGCCTAAAGTAGAGGGAGATTGACTCACAGGAACACTTGTTTTCGAGAAATACTTCTGTGAGCTCATAGTATAACAGCAAAAGGGTTTTCTTGTTATTGTGGCATAGAAGAGAACCTACTGTCCTTCACCGTGAAAAAAAAAATTATGATACATCCAATTAATTTAATTCTACAGTTATTAAACAGGCTCTGTGGTTAGTCCATTAGCTTATAAATTTCAGGTTAATATCAACATCATATATTTTTTTTTTTCTGGATTTAACTGAAAAATGAAAACTAAGTGGTTTAATAGCAAAAATGTCTTAATTAAAGAGTTTTTAACAAAGAATCTCTTAGTTTCTGAAAAGGAGGTGAAGCATTCGTTGCAGGTTAAGCTGTTGAGAATGGCTGAGGGGGCTCCAAAAATCTGCATTATATGTACCCATTTCTTTTTGTACACATTCTCAAAATTACTTATTAAACTGTATTGAAATACATTACCAATGTTCCAATATCTCCAAACTTTAGTGAAATTTTAAGACGCACATGTAGGCTTGAGAGAGTGCAGGTCTCAGGGAGGTATTTGGTTCAGAAACGAAAAATTGTTGTTGAATATAATAGTGCCCACAGCAAGCTGATTCAGAGGAAGAAAGAGCTTAGAACAATTTGTTTAATTGTACTAATTTTTTTTTAAGTGATTGTTACTCCTTTTGAGTCTCATCTCAAGACCTCTATAAAGAGCATGCACGGGTATTATGGTATTTGTTTTACAAAGCAGAATAGTATTAAAAATAAATTGTCTTTTCTAAGTTAATATAGGTACATGTCAGTTGACATGACATTTGAGATGATATTTTTACCTCAAAGTTGTTTAGAAGAACAATTTTCTCATAAAATTAAAATACCCTTGATTTCTCAGGACAGTCTTAGAACTGGTATTTTTAATTATCATACAAGCAACAGGTTATTTTCCTCTTCCATGTATCTCGTCAACTGGTCTTGATAGATGTCACTTCAAAAGTATATCAAAGTTTGAAGTCCATCTCGATTTCACGTTTGCATTTGAATTTAGGTCTGTCACGAGTGATAAAGAGTGATGAATGTGACATTGTCATGTTGAAAGATCATTAAATGTCACTCAGTGTCCTGGTAGCAAAATGGCTGGCAGAAAGTCAATGATGAAAACTCAGTGTGGAGTGCACAGAGCAGATCTGGATCTTGGGCAGCACAGAGTCATGCAAGCTGTGAACGATCAATCAATCATTTCATTCAAAGGATGAGTGAAATGAGACTGGATGGCAATGCTATGAGAGTACCTACAGTGCTGGACATCTAGCTTGTAAGTGTTTTGATTTACACTTATAACCATCTAGGTGTTAGCAGCCAGAATAACAGGCTGGAAAAACTATGTGTTTGATCAATTTCTTTGACTATCTCCTTGACTTGAACTTGAGGTGTTCTTCATGCACCTTAAGTCTTAAACTGTCGAGTCTGCCGCCGGCCGACCTGAACAGCCCTAGCCTCATTCCTTTTGTTGGGCGAGTGAATGGCCCGGGATTCCTCTTTCCCTCCTGTCCCCTTTGGAAGGAGATGGGGGAAGAGAGCCGTGAAGACAGGTGAGCACACTGCCGGCCCCAACCAGCCCAGTTAAAGGACACTCAGACGTGGTGGGGGTTCTGTCGAGGCAGTTCCATTTATTATCACACAAGCACTTGCTTTTATAGGCAGATGGGGAGGTGAGGTTTTAACATAATCCTATCAGCTTAAAGGTCAAGAGCATGCATCCTGTCTCAATGCCTAGCTATTGCAATCACGCAGTGTTCACGAGCGCGGAAGCACATATTTGGCCAATAAGGGCTAAGGCAAGGTTCCCACAGACACTCCCACCCTACTTCCTCCCAGTGCCGTCTTAGGCTGCCACGTTAATACGCTCTTGTGGGCCCATAATGGCGCCACTTGTAATGTCACTTAAGGTGGCGTTAGTTTTTAAGGCCCGACATTAAACAACTTTCCTAGCTTCAGAGCATAGATGGCCTAAAGTGACTTTGGTGTACAGTCAACCTATTAGAGGAGGGATTTACACATCCTGATAAAGAAAACACTAAATCTGAATGGCAATCCTATTTCCCATCTTCAGTGGCTTTCCTACAATTTGTTTATCGTTTACTTAGCTTTCCACTTTACTAGCTGTTCTTCCGTTTTTATGAATTGATTCCCTAAAGTTCTTAAATATAAATTGTACTTAAAATAGTGTGGAAATGCTTACTTAATATTAATATTTATTTTCAAAAAGCTTTTAAAGCCATCACACAATCTATGGAGTACTTTTTATATGTTTATCCAATAATTTACTCAATTTGTGTTTTAAATGTGAGCTACAAAAATGAAAACATTGCTACTGACTACCACCAGGTATCCTTTAGATTTATAAATCTGTTTAATTGAGTTCACTTCTGTTTGCTGAAAATGGTGAGTATAAAATATACCAAGTGGGAAGTGAAACAGTAGAGATGATGGCAGCAGAAGGTTGCATTAGTGAGCTCTTTCTATATTCATATATTTGACTCAGAGTATTTTAAAATGAGTTACAATTTTGTCAGTATAAGTGTACCGAGAACATATTATCTGTTTCAAGTCATAACCACATTTTAAAATCTTTACTAAACTGTGCAAGTAGCAGATATGCTAAATCAAATTCTCATAGTTATTTTCAGAGGTAGAGTTAGAAACCATTTCTTGCCTAAAATTTATGTCAGTGTAATTCAGAGGGCGTGATGGTGTTCATTCAGCAATGTCCAGGGTAACATAACCTACTAGTCTCCTTGGCAGATTTATCACTCACGATGGAAGTAACTGGATGGATATCTTAGCTTCATGTCATTAGCAATAAAAATTATCTGATCAAATTCCCATGTTCTAATTTCTAAAACAACAAGTGTTTTGAGTAAAACTTACCTACAGGAAGAAAGCAGAATGTCCAGGAAGCTTGTTATGTCTAGGTTTCTTAGCAGTTCTGTTTCTGTTTGTATCTCAATAAATGGCATCCTGATCAATTTTAAATAAATATTTTAGCCTTTAAGAAATTATCCATATAGTCTTCATGCTGTCATTAGACATCTACCTGCATCCAAATCCAGATTCCCTCTTCTAATACATTGTTGCCTATGTTTCTCTTCCCATCAAATATCAGACCCTCTCTTTGTCCTTTGATCCCTTTCCTCATTTGTTGCTACAAAGATATGTCTTTTGGCAACCTTTCTTCATACATTCTTCTTTCTCCCTCTCTCTAATATCATTTCCTTGTTCTATTATTTCCCAAATAAGAAATATGAGATTTCCATTTGCTCTCTGTCTCTTCTAGCAACTGTACCTTCTTTCTGCTCCTCTCACAGTTAAATTTCTCGAGTTTCTTTATTTCTTCATCTACCCTTTCATTCCTATTGCATATTTATAGTTTTGTTTCTTTAAAAACAAAAAATAGCATTTTTTTTTTTTTTTTTTTTTTTTTAGTGACTGGTCAGTATGGAGATCCAAACCCATGACCTTGATCTTGTAAGGCTGCACTCTAACCAACTCAGCTAACCATTCAGCTAATAGCATACATTCTGAAGTTTCTAAAAGTATATGATTAGTTAAAAGAGAACAAAAATTTGTGCTCCCATGAGCTAGCTGAAAGTTAGCAGTACTTTGGAAGTATCTGTATGTGTCTTTCTATTGAACTTATTCTCTCACTTCTAAAGGTAGCCACCATCCTAAATTGCAATCTTTATATAATTAAATAATACATTGTTGAGTTTTCTTGGCTTTTGAAATTCATATGAATCTAATCATATAATGTGTAATCTTCTACGGTTTGTGGCAATCACTTAATATTACATTATATTATGTTGTGAGATTCATCCACAATAATGTGTTTAGCTGTAGATTATTTACTTTCACTGTTGTCTGAATAAATCTCCATATGAATATAGCACAGCTTAGGTACCCATTATTAGCCTGTTAACAGAAGAGGCAATATCAAAAGTTCCAAATTCTGTGACACACCTCCCCCTTAAAAACAAAGATATATGATCCTCCCTGTATTTGGGGCAAGTTTGTGACTGCTTTGATGAAGAGAGTGTGACAGAAATGATGCTTTGTTACTTCCAAATTAGGTAATATAAGACCATAGAACTCCCATCTCATTCACTAGAACACTTACTCTTGTAGCTCTGAGATGACATTTAAGAAGTCCAACTATGCTGAGGCTACCATGGTGAAAACTAAACATGTAGACACTCTATATGTAGTCAGTAGTTCCAAATGATACCAACCTTCCAGTAACTTCCATCAAGGGACCAAACGTGTAAGTAAAGCCATCTTGGATCCTCCAGAATAACCCTTCTACTGGTGAATGCCACAAAATGACCTCTGTTAATGCTTCATGAAACTAAAAGATCATTTAGCTAAGTCATGCTAAAATTTCCAATCGCCAATCATGAGATCACAAAATGATTGTTATTTTAAGCCACTATGTTTTGGGATAGTTTGTTGGCAAACTATGGCAAGAAATAAATGCAACAGAATTTTGCACCTGAAAGCAGGATGATGCTATACCCAAAATCTAGAATACATGGCATTTGTTGTGGGATTAGGTGGCAGTCAGGACTTCAAGGGACTCTATTGGTGAGAGTCTGTAATAAAGTGAGAAAAAATGTATTTCAAGGTAAAGAAAATACAGATCTTGTTATCTAGTAGTATAATTCTGTAGTAATGTGGAAGATGAGAAATGTTCCAAATAAACTTAATGATCTAGTTAAGGAGGTTGCTGGACTGAATGTTGAAAGTGTCACTTGCCTTCTTTTATTTCCTTATCATAAGGTAAGGTATAGATGAATGAAAGTGCTAGCTTTACTTTTTTAATAGAATTTGGGTAAAATGTTAATGGGCCAGGAGAGTTTTTCCAGCGAGAAAAAAAGTTTCTCAAGAAGAACAAAGTCCCACATATATGAAGTTTGACTACATGGAGGCTATCATGTTGGAAAGATCTCTTGCATGTTTGAGGGATAAGACTAGAGGAGGTGCATGGGTTGTTGGTTTTTGGCACAGTCAGCAGTCTATTCTTGGCATATGGATTGATGTTTTCCTTGTCTCCATGGGGTCTGGGTAGTGTGTTCCCAGAAAAGTGATGAATGTGCGTGGTCTGAAAGACATCTTCACACTTGTGTAAATAATGCCATCCTGTCCTATTCTCAAGAAACCAGAATATTCAGTGACCATGAGATTACAGGAAACTCTGGGTAAATTCATGCTTAGCTAGTTTTATGTTTAGGTTTGCAGATAAGTGAGCATCTACTTCCAGGAACCCATCTAATCTTGCTTAGCTAAATAAGTTTTCACTTACAGATTTTCCCTTTCCCAAGGCTGAGGCCTGTGCTAGCCCTGAGGGAAAAGGCCAAAGCAAAGAGGGGGCTTGGCTATTGTTACCACCCTGTTTTAGTCTCATATAGTTACCCATTCATCCCATCCCTGCCTCTGCCCCATGGCAAGAGCAGCTATAATCTATGAATTTAGCAAAATCTGAATGCATAGAACAATAATCAAATCATGTAATTTCTATGCTTGCAATATTCAATTTAAACAAATACCAAAATTCCTAACAAAGATTTAAATGATTGTGAATGATTTTTCCTATTCACCCTTCAGGCCTTAACTTAAAAGTTTTTCTCAAGCTGGCTGGTTAGCTCAGTTGGTTAGAACTCAGCCTTAGAACACCAAGGTCACAGGTTTGGATCCCTGTACCATCTAGCCACCCCACCTACCACTACCAAAATAAAACAGTAATGATCAAAGGTTTTCCTAAGGAAGTCCTTACTACCATCAGTGCACCTGCAACTAAACAGAATATATCATGCGTTCTTAGTATCCAGCACAGTATGTGGTGCATAGTAGGTACTCAATAAATAGTAGATGAATAAATGCATCAAAGAACTAATCAAATCAAATTATGTAAACATGTATATAAAAAGATGAATCCATACTAGAGATATGGCTCAGTAGCTGTTTTTCCTTTTAAAAACTACATTGAATTTTGTTGAATGCTTTTTCTTCATGTTTTAAGATAATTGTATGGTTTTTGTCCTTTACTTTGTTGATATGGTGAATCACATTTGTTGACTTGCATATGCATAGTTGCTCATCCTAGTCTCTACTGATCATTTGTATTTCTGTGGTCTCAGTTGTAACATAATGGATTGTTCTTGTTTTTCTAGTTCTTTGAGATGTAATATTAGGTTGCTCATTTGAAATCTTTCAATTCTTTTGATGAAAGCATTTACTGCAATAAGCTTTCCTCTTAGTACTACTTTTGCAATATCCCATAGGTTTTAGCAACTTGTGGCTGTATTTTCATTCACTTCAAGGTATGTTTTGATTTCTTGCTTTATTTCTTCTTTGATGCATTGGTCATTCAGGAGTATCTTGTTTAATTTCCATGTATTCGCAGTTTTGTTTGTTGTTAATTTCTAACTTCATTCCACTGTGGTCTGAAAATATACTTGATATGGTTTCAATCCTTTTATATTTATTGAGACTTACTTTGTGGCCTAACTGGTGGTCTATCCTGGAGAATGTTCCATGTGCTGATGAGAAGAATATATATTCTGCATTTGTCGGATGGCATGTTTTCTGTAAATGTCAGTCAAATCCCTTTGGTCTAAAGCACTGTTTAAATCCAATATTTCTCTGCTAATTTTGTGTCTGGATGATCTGTGCATTGCTGAGAATGGTGTGCTAAAGTCCCCAGCTATCATTGTGTTGGGGCTTATCTCTTCCTTTGTACCTAGTTAACAGTTACTTTATATATCTGGGTGCTCCAATGTTGGGTACATGTATATTTATGATTGTTACATCTTCTTCAGCATTGATCCTTTAATCATTATGTAATATCCTTTGTCTCTTAGTATAGTTCTTGGTTTGAAGCCTATTTTATCTAAGTACATAAAATGCTAATTTTTGGTTTCCTTATGCTTGGAATGTCTTTTTCAATCCCTTCACTATTAGTCTATGTGTGTCTTTATTGGTGAAGTGACTTTCTTGCAGACAGCATATAGTTGGGTCTAGTTTTTTAGTCCATTTAGCCAAACTATATCTTTTAAGTGGGAAATTTATTCCATTTTCATTTAGGGTTGTTATTGAAAGGTGTCGGGCCTTAAAAACTAACGCCACCTTAAGTGACATTACAAGCAGTGCCATTATGGGCCCACAAGGGCGTATTAACGTGGCAGCCTAAGACGATGCTGGGAGGAAGTAGGGTGGGAGTGTCTGCGGGAACCTTGCCTTAGCCCTTATTGGCCAAACACGTGCTTCCCCGCTCGTGAACACTGCGTGATTGCAATAGCTAGGCATTGAGACAGGATGCATGCTCTCATAACCTTTAAGCTGATTGGAGGATGTAAAAACCTCCCCTCCCCATTTGCCTTTAAAAGCAAGTGCTTGTGTGATAATAAACGGAACTGCTCGACAGAACCCCTGCTGTGGCTGAGTGTCCTTTAACTGGGCTGGTTGGAGCCGGCGGCTGTGCTCACCTCTTTTCATGGCTCTCTTCCCTCATCTCCTTCCAAAGGGGACCAGAGTGAAAGAGTAATCCAGGCCATTCGCTCACCCACCAAAAGGAACGAGGCTAGGGCTGTTTGGGTCGGCAGGCGGTGGACCCGACAGAAAGGTATTGCCTTGTTCCTGCCATTTTATTGATTTTTTGTGGTTGTTTTATTTTTCCTTTCTTCCTTTCTTTTCCTTTCATTGTTTGTCTTAGATGCTTCATGTTTTTCTTAATTACAAAATCTCAAAATGTATGCCATATGTTCATTTATTCAATGACTATTTGTTAAATATTTAATGTATGTCTAGTATAATACATGAGGGCCAGACAGAGAGACATCTTTTGCATTATGGTTATCGTAGGTAGTGAGAAAACCATAACTAAATGAACCATACACATAATTCTATAAATTGTGATTACACAATAAGAAGAAAAACAACAGGTTGCAATTAGCATGTAGAAGCATAAATTTTAAATTAATTAATTAATTTGTTTGTTTGTTTGGTTTTTGTTACTGGCTGGTCAGTATAGGGATCCAAACCCGTGACCTTGATGATACAAGGCTGTGCTCTAACCATCTGAGCTAACCAGTCAGCCCCTAGAAGGAAGCAATTTAACCAAGTGTGAGGGCTCAGGTTAGTCTTCCATGAGTTAATAGCATTTATTGCAAGTCTGGAAAATAACCCTGCATTATATAGTTAAGGGCAAAAAATGGAAGTGGATGTGCAGATTGATTCTCACAGAAGGAAAGCCGGGGAGGAAATACACTGTGCTTACTATGTAAGGCATTGCCTATGACTGTTCAGATCTCTTCAAGTCCTTGTTACCTTAAAAAAAAACCCTCTTAAAGGTAATTTATTTGTTATTTACTATTGCCTGTTTTATTTGTATAGCATAAAGACCTTGCTTCCTTGCATCTTTGCATAATACACTTTTTGAGACCACAGCTTTTATATTAAATCATTGCATCTTCTTTGACACATGCTCTTCATAAGGTTCTTGGTTTTATTTCTAAAAGACTTTTGGAAAACTATAATTTTATTTTCAACAATTTTTAAGTGAAGATTGTAACTTTGTCCCCTGGTGACAGACTACATTGATCACCTCTGTATTCCCTTCTTTCCTATCAGCTAGGTAATTCATTACATGAGTAGTTATCATGTTGTTCACTAAGAACATAAGTGGTTTGCATCAGTAGAACAGTGTGCTGGTGGTGGAAGCCATACATAGGTAACGTAAAAGAAATCTCACAAAACAAACTGCTTATTCAGCCTGACCTTATCTTAGTCTAATGAAAAATGTCAAGTCCACATCATGTATACTACAAATATTTTTTGCCATCAGTGTGTGTGCCAAGAATTTTCACTTTCCAAATCTCCGCATTATGCTCCTCAGTAATATTCTCTCTCTCTTTTTTTCCTTTGTATTAACCTGCAGATTAATTTTATGTTCCAGCTTATCTGGTGTAAGCGAATTTTCAAAATGACTTTTACAAATTCTTCATTATTACATAGATGATAGCATCTGGATTTGCCATATATTGAGAATATAAGTAAATCTGCAATGTTTTGTTTGGTTTCAATCTACTTATGACATGTTCATATATATATATATTATTTTTATTTTAACTTATCAATATACAATGTAGTTGTTTTTCATGTCTCTTTATCAGTTCCACTTTCCCCCCACCCTCTCCCTCCGATGTACATCATACCTGTTCACTTGTCTTAACAAGTGCAAGAAATTGTTGTGAATGTTGTGTCTTCTTCCCCCTTACCATTTATTTGTTTGTATACTTATTTATTTGTTTATATTTAACTAACACAAATAAGCGAGAACATGTGGCATTTCTCTTTCTGTGCCTGTCTTGTTTCACTTAATATAATTTTTAATATGTATTTTCTGAGAAAAACATCTACACCTAATATCTACCTTAAGGAGCTATATAGTTTTAGGATAGGCTTGCCTGGTCATTTAAATTTCTTTCTTGACTCACCTATTAAATAATAAATTGTTTTAAAAAATCAATATATGGCAATTTCACATATAAAAGTTTTGAGAGGCAGGTGGAATTTGACAAAGATTGTGGGTTTCAGTGGTGGGTATATCTAAATGGAGCTCTCAGCTCTACCAGTTACTCACTATACTTAGAGGAGGCTTCATTTATCTTCTGCTCTCTAATCTGCTACTCTTTGCTGTCTTCTAATGATATTTGGTGAAAATTTTGTACCTTTCCTTCTACCATATTTTATATTTTCAGAAAGATTGCTTCTAACATTTTATAAAGTAGTGTTCAGCATTTGTCGTGTGTCTCCGATATATTTTTAAAATTTATTTTAAATTTACATATATCGATTGTACCTATTTATAAGGTATAGAGTTATATTTCAATACATGCATATAATGTGTAATGATCAAATCAGAATATTTAGCATTCTTATCATCACAAAAAATTATTTCTTTGTGCTGAGAATATTTGATCTCTTCTCTTACAGCCATCTGAAAATGTACCATAAATTATTAATTATAGATGCCTAGCACTACTGCAGACTACTAGAATGTATTTTTTCTATCTAGCTGCAATTTTGTATCCATTAACCAACCTCTACCTATCTTTGATTTCTGAGATCTTCTTTGACTTCTTTTAATATAATTATTCAATAGCTATCATGTTGCTTATAATTTTTATCTTTCTTCATGTGTAAACAGGTTGTTCTTAAAAAGTCAGTAATTAGGCAATAGACTTGATCATACTTTTAAACCACATCTTTCTTTTTTTTTCTTAATTCCTTCTTCCTTCCTTCTTTCTACCTGTGTGTTTTCACTCATGACTCATCAGCAATAGTTCTGTTGAATAAATACTTTTTGCCAGGCATTTGTGCTAATTTCACACAATGTAGAGAAATATAAAATCTAATTCTAGCCATCAAATGATTTATAGGCTAGTAAAGAGAGAAGATGCATAAATGGATAAATGAAGCAGAAATATAGTGGATTTATACATGGGATTGAGTGGTGAAAGGTGATGGAGGATCCATCCATTAAACAGGAAGTGGAAAGGATAGACAGAAGGAGAAAATTAATCAAAAGCAAGATGGTAATTTGGTATCAGCAAATATGTTACCGTATTGCATAAGGAAAGGAAGCATGAAAGTAAAGTGGCATGCAGGCCAGATTCACTATTTTATGTCTAGAGGCCCACATTTTATTTTATAAGCTGTGAAGAGAAGTTTTTGAAGAATATCAATTTGAGTCATAGGAAGGTCAGATCTGGATTTTAGAAAATTAAATTTTATTTCTCCACTTTTTTAAATCTTAGAAATATCTCACATTCTTCGTCCTTTTTTTTTTTTTTTTTTTTTTTTTTTTTTTTTTTTTTTTTTTTTTTTTTTTTTTTTTTTTTTTTTTTTTTTTTTTTTTTTTTTTTTTTTTTTTTTTTTTTTTTTTTTTTTTTTTTTTTTTTTTTTTGGTCACTTTGGCTGTTTTCTGTCTTTAATTTTGTATCCATGTACTAATAGCTGTACTATCCATAATCACTTAGTTTGGTGTAGTTTATCATTACTTTCCTGTAATTTCTTTTCAACTTCTTTCTATGCCTAAATAAAAATGTATTTGATTTTTTTCAACCATCTTCTTGAGTAAAACTTCAATTTTTTAAATAATTTTTCTTTGACTTTCAAAATTTTGCTTGTTATGTTTCCATTCTCAATCTGTTTCTGTCTCTCTCTTTCTCACTTTCTCTCTCTTCCTCCCTCCTTTGATCATATAACTCACTGATAGATGCTAAACTTTGAAAGACAGACACCTTGTCTCCTTCCATCTTTATTTATGTTACAATAAAATCTTGATTTTTCAAATATTTGTGACAAATTGAGTTTCCAATAATTTTGTTCTTTTTAAAAATCTACTGTGATATATTAGTTTGATTCAGTAGAAATTAGTTTTCTTTCAATTCAAATTTAAAATATTATTTTGTGATAATACATTCACCTTTAAAGGTTAATTGGCATCATGAAATAACTTTTCTAAATAACAGTAATTTTATTATATGATTATTTAAAAGAGGTCTTTAAAAAAAACTTGCATGATATAATTAAAGGAAATCAATTCTTGCTTATCATTCGAATTTTCCTAACTAATTTATATAGAATATCTTCTGAGTTAATTGGTAGTATTAAGTAGAGCACATATTTATAATTGAAATGGCTCCCAAGATTTGCTTTCATTCTAAGAAGAGCCAGAGTACATAAATAATTTTTATTTCTTATATAGTTAGATGACTAAGTTAGAATTTTTTTACTTCATTATAGAAAAATTGACTATCTTAGGTGAAAATTATAAAGTAGAATTCTGGTGCTATTTCAATGTTCCTGAAGATAAGAAACACATTGCAGCAAAGCCATTACCTTTAAAAATCTCTATCTACTAAACCTCATAGACAAGAGACAAGAAAAGCAAGTTTTTTATTACATGCCAAATTATTAGCCTGCATGAAATTAGAGAAGTGCTTTAGTTATGTTGTATAAATAAAACGAATTACATATTTTAACACCCATGCACTTTGATACCTTGATCTTATGTAAATAAGCTAAACAAATGTGAATGTATAATTGTTAGGACATCTTCAGAATAAATTTGGTGTTGTTTATGAAAATCAATATTCTTACTTTTTAATCATTCCATGTATTTTGCTAGCCCTTAAAACTTATTTAGTCATTATAGTTTACAACTTGGCTTATTTTATGTCTTCAAGGACTATGAATTCTGATAGAAAAAGATTAGATATGAACATAAACCACTAACTATAATGCAATCAGGTAGATTGTAGTTGCCATGAGAGATGTGTAAATAAAGTACCATAAAGGCTGAGAGAAAGAAAATTATAGCTGAAAAAATTAGGAATGATTTCTTGAGTCAGTTGATCTAGAACCTGCAGGATAAAAACAAAAAGTGATTATATTGTGTATGATAAATACATTAAAAATAAAAATTAAAAAGCAAATTTGTAGATGACATAATAGAAAAAGAAATCATGAGCAAAGATTCAAAAGTAGGGCATTCTATATTTGCTATAAGTGTATAGTCGTCTACTGGTTATCCATTGCTGTGAAGACTGGCTTAAAATAGTTTTAAGCACTTATTTTGTTAATTTATTTAGTGGCTTAAAACAATATTAATCATTTATTTAGTCACTTATTTTTGCAATTTGGGTAGGGGCTGGTGAGGACAACTTGGCCTTTCTCCATGCAGCATCAGAAGGGTGGTTTGAAGGCTGGGACCTGAAACTATCCAATGGCTTGTTCTCTCACATGTGTGATGGTTGATATTGGCTCTTGGCTTGGACTCCAGGCTAGAACATCTACACATGGGCTCTCCATTTGAATTTTTGGCTTCATCAGAGCATGGTGGTAGGCTGAGTTCTAAAAGAGAGCATCTTAGAGAACAAGGCATACGTGTATGGCACCTTTATGATGTAGTATCAGAAGTCATAATAGCATCACATCTGCCATCCTCTATTAGTTTGCTCATCAAAGCCATCACAAAACTTCACCTAGGTTTAAGCCTGCAGTTAAAGCAAGCAATGTCAATGTCATTTGTAAAAAGAGCATGCTGAATGGAACATGTTCTTGTAACTGTCACTGGAAAAGACAATCAGCCGCAGGTGGCACATGGAAGACACAAGGAAATTTCTCTCTTCCAACAAAAAAATGGAAATAGGAGGAAGAGCATTTTCTTCAGCATTCTCACATTGGCTACAAAATCAACTTACAAGGAGGGATCAGAGCAAGGATATAAAAAAAGACTTAATATTCCCAAGCCTGGAAGAATGGACTCTGACCTTATTTTTAATATTAATATATACAAAACAAGAACGTATTTGTGGGGGTGGTGGAGAGTCAAATCCTCATTTGTGAGCATTCATGTTATTATAAAATATGAAAACATTTTCATGATAAGATGCTAGCAAGCTACAATTTATGAGGTGTGCAATAGTCATGATTTTTTTTTAATATAAGGAAGATCAACTTGCAATATTGTACTACATGGACAGTCTTACAAGAAGAATGAAAAAGCATCACTGAAGATGTTTTTGAATAAAATATGAAGAAAATATATGATCTAAGTGTTTTTAAAAATTATTAATTGGATAAGATTTATTTTATTTTTATAGCTATAATTTTTTGGTTGCTTTTGTAAAAAAAATAATTTCTAATTGAGTAGTATTTGGGATGAAGATAAGGAGTAAGAAAGTGACTGAGAATTAACTTAAAAATGGAAAACCTAAAATATTGTGTGGTTCTTATTTTGAATCAAGGAAAGAAGGGAGCCAAAATAAATAGTAAATTTACTGTTCTTTACTGGTGTTCCCATTCTTATTCTGTGGCTGAAGAGATAAAAGGGAATATTAAAATTATACATTTTTCAAAGAATTTGATTATCTGAGAGGCATGACACTAAGAAAAGCCAAGTAACAAGGGGCAGGCAATTAAAAACTTTTGACCACATATTTTAATTGCTTACAAAATGCTTTTTCATACAACAGATGAGTCTTTAAATTGTCGAAACTTAGACAAAGAAAGCACCATGTCTTCAAAGAAATTAAAAAAATACGGAAAAGAAACCACAAATAAATGGAAAAGTATGTAAAAAAATACATAAATATGCTCTTAAAACATCAACAAGCAATTGTCCAAACATATAACACGTAAATTTTTGTAGATAGATTTAGGTAGGTAAGTAGGTATGTAGATAGATAGATAGTTATTTTATTTGAAACATAATGTCAGATGTTTATATAGTCTCAAGCTACATGTGTATTGTAAAATGCAATGTTGATGCCAAAGCTTTCAAGTTACTGAATTTAAGAAAACTAGCATATAGCATTCTCAGATGGGAGTTCATATTAGAAAACAATAAAAAAGTTCCAGAATGAATAATTGTAAATTATATTTAAAATTGTTTAATTAAATTTGGATGAAAACTTTATTGCAAAGTGGGTATAGTATTCATCTAAGGGTGTAAGAAAAACATATGTGATGGAATCATGATAATATGCAAGGTGCTTCTATGGGACATAAGAAGACAAGAAGAAAAAAAATTGTTGCGAAAATTATTGTCACATCATAGTTTTTGATCAGTGTTGTGCCAAAGCTTCAAAATATTGTATGCTGCTATTTTTGACATGTTGACCAACAATCTTAATACCAAAGAGTTGTTACATCAAGAAACTGCCTTACTTCCTTTTATAGCCTGAACTGAAGCCTGTTGAGGTCAATGAATTACAAGTAGTCAGGAAAGATCTCATGAGAAACAAAATAAAATGAAATAAAATAAATAAATAAATAAATAAATAAATATACACACACACACACACACACATAATATAATGCTTGAAGAACATTGTTACAAGCTGAATTGTGTACACCCCAAATTTGTATGTTGAAGGCTTAATGCTCAGTACTTCTTACTTGATTATATTTCAAAATAGAGACTTTAAAAATGTAATAAAAAAGGTAAAATGAGTCCAATGGGTGGGCCCTAATCCAATATAAATGGTGTCTTCCTTAGAAGAGGAGCTCAAGTCACATGTCCACAGAGGGAAGTCCATGAGAAACCAGAGAGAGAAGATGGCTATCCGCAAGCCAAAAGGATAGGCCTCAGAAAAAATGAACTCTGCCAATACATTAATCTGTAATTTGCAGCCTCCAGAAATGCTAGCAAATAAATTTCTGTTGTTTAATCCTACCTTTTTTTGGCAGTCCTAGCAAACTAATGTAGACATCTTGTTTGGATATAAAACCCATAGTTTTTTTCTTTCTTTTCTTAAGATTCTAGAAAATGAAACTCTACTATTCGTTTGCTTTGTATGATAGTTTTGAGAAGTACAAACCAGTTTAATTTTCTTGCTCTCATAAGTTACTTAATTTTTAGCCTGGATTTGCTCTGAGAAAATTTTTTTCTAACTTTAAAGTCCAGTCACTTTACTAGAAGATGTAGGTGTTTGGGGCAATTTTCCAAGGTACCAATGAATTGTTTTAGAATGAAACTCTGGTCTCTATTTTTTCTAGAGAGATTTTGAGTTAAAGTTCTAAATATTACTTCTATTCCTTTTTTTTGATTTTCTGCTTTGGGGACATTAATTATTCATATATTGTATCTCCTTTGTCTATATCCTATTTCAATTATACTCTCTCTAACCCATTTTTTTTTCTTACTTCATCTCATTTTCATACATTGGCTGTCTTCTGATTAAGAATTCATATCAAGAATATACAAGGAATACAAACAACTTAACAGTGAAAAACAAGTAACTCGATCAACAAATGGGCAAAGAAGTTGAATAGTCATTTCTCAAAGGAGTATACATATGGCCAATAGATACATGAAAAGATGCTCTGTGTCACTAATCATCAGGGAAATGCAAATCAAAACCACATTGAGATGTCAAATAACCGAGGTTAGACTGATCATTATCAAAAAGACAGAATAACAAATGTTGGAAAAGATGCAGAAAAAGGGAAACCCTCCTACACTGTTGGTGGGACTGTAATTAGTGCAGTCATTATGAAAAACAGTATGGAGATTCCTCACACTACAAATAGAACAGCCTTATAATCCAGCAATCTCAGTTCTGGGTATACACCCAAAGGAATGGAAATCCTCATGTCAGAGGGATAGCTGCATTCCCATGTTTATCACAGCTCTATTTGCAATAGCAAAAAATTGGAATCAACCTAAATGTCCATCGTTAGATGACTGGCTAAGGAAAATGTGGTATATATACACAATGGAATACTACTCAGCCATAAAAAAGAATGAAATTCTGCCATTTGCAGCCACATGAATGAACTTAGAGAAAATTATTTTAAGTAAAATAAGCCAGGCACAGAAAGAGAAATAATACACATCCTCACTCATAAGTGGGAGGTAAAAATAAACAAACAAATAAATAATTAAATAAGTAAGTAATAAACAAACAAACAAATAAAAGAAAAAAAGAAACATACAATAATCCCAGTAATACTTCAAACTTTAAAAAGGAAAGAAGAGAACTGAGGCCACCAGAGATGGGAAATGGGGAGGTGGAGGAGGATAAGGAAGAATTTGGTAAGGGGCCACAAAAAATGATTATAGTGTATAATGCTGAATATACTAGTTATCCTGATTTGAACATCACTTATTGCACATGGGTATTGATATTCACTGTGATCCCCCACAGATATGTATAATCAATTATGTCACAACAAATAAAAGAAATATTGTTGAGCTAACTGGAAAAAACACTTATCCTAATTTTATTATTTCAGAGTGAAGGTGTTTTCTTTTTTTGAGCTTTTGGTTTTTTGTCCCTATACTCAAATGCTTGTTTAAATATATTTGATTCAGTTTGAAATGCTCTGATAACAGTTGTCTTTAACTTCATGGTTAGTTTTTGAAGCAAATTTCATCATGTGAAATGGGTTGATTACATTTTCTGCTTTGCTTTAGTTGCTTTTATTTTTGTTTTCATAACAATAGTTTAATACAGATGTGGTCTTTTTTTCTCTTTCTATTAATTATGAGTGCAGGGTTCTTAGCATCCTCTTCTGATAGTTCTGCCACCTTTTATGCTGTTTCTTTTATGAATCTATTGAGAATGGAGAGGAAAATAGACAATTATGTCATATTTCCGTATTTTGTTTCATTGTTATATCTCTAAATCATATTGACACTGGAGGGGAGCTTCTGGGGAGGCTGAATGGCCAACCTCAGCCCACCCCATCCTTTTGACTCCACTACAGGAAAGAATTCAAGAGTAGAGTTGCATCAAAAGTGAAAGCAGGTTTAATGCAAAGAATAAAAAATGCATACTTCACAGGGAAAGTGTGGCCTAGCTCCAGAGATTGAGTGGTGGCCGCAGCAAGTCTAATACTAAAGTGAGACAGACACACTTTATAGACAAAGTGCAGGCTGGCTCCTGAGTGAACGGCAGCCTACTAAAGGCAAGTTTAACTCAAAAAGTAAGATATAAGCACCCCACAGGTGAAGTGCAGGCTGGCTCCAGAGAGAGTGAGCAACAGCCCTGCCTTCCTCCTGGATTCTACTTTTATAATTTGGCTACCTATACATATTCATGCTATCTAATGAATATTCAACTAAGGAATGGTCGCCAATTTAGTAATAGGTTATGTAATAGGCTTTCACACACTCAGTTGTTCTCTTTGGAGCATGTTCATTAGTTGTTCTCTTTGGAGCATATTCATTAGTCAAATTCCATCAAATACACTTAAAATATGTTAGGTGCTATCTACTGCTTACAGTGGAAGGTCATTTATAGGATAAAATCCTTTCTACTGAGCATGCTCGTCCACTGAGATTACATAAGTCTGCTGCCTGTGGTCTCAGTCTCCACGTATTGGTGCTGAAAATAGGTGCAAAAAGCAACAGAAGCTCAGGACTGAGAGGAGGGGTTTGAGACCCAGGGGAGTGGCCTGAAACCAACTCCAGAGAAACTGAACACCTCCTATCTCAGTACCATCTTTGCACTGTACTTCAATTTTTTCCCCAATTTAATACTTCCACCACTTAGTCTTGCTTTCATATTTCTTCTGCTATGAGAAAACAGAATTATTTACTCTTCTTAATAATTTTATGGTTTTGGGAAAGATGTGGAGATATTTGAAATTCAGGAACAACTATCATCTTCAAAATTTAATCCACTCTAAATTTTTAAAATAATTTTATGTACCTTTAGTTATTTCCCAGTTTCCTTTTTATTTCTTTAAACATAGTAAGCATATTTTCTTTTTACTCTGTGCCCAATAGTTCCACTGTTTTTGTGATTTTCTTTTTCTACTGCTTTCTCAGTATGTATATATATTTCTGTGCCTGGTTATATTTGACTGGATCTGATAATTACCTTTGAAAATTTGTTGTGGAACTTACAAAAGGCCTAAGATGAAGAACTCCTCTCCAAATTTTAGGGCATTGATAGTCTATGACCATTTTAATCGAAGCTTACAGCATATGCTCCTCTTACCTAGGCCATATATGTCTGGTCTCCAAATGCACATAAGGGCTAGTCTGTCATCATAATTCTGAATAAATGTATTTTAATTGATATTATTATTCATTTGTTTTGTTTTTCTCCCTCTTGTTTTACTGAGTGTTAGGGAAAAATCCTTAAAATTCCTTTGAGATTTGCAAAGATCGGGTATCCAGGAGTTGAATTTACCTCTAGTTCACCTTACCTCAGAGGTGAGGTGTGTCCCAGTTTACCATGGAGAGGATATCTTATACAAATCCTTGCCTTGTCTAGGCCCTAGATTTCAATTATTCTCCTTTAGACTTATGAATTAAAATTTAAGTTTGCTGGAGCATCATGTTTTGCAGGACAAAAATACTTGTATGCCCACGTATTTTGCTTACACATCATCTTTCCAGGTTTCCCCCAGAATTTGTCTTGGCAGTTTCCTATTAGCCTGTCAGCTCTTCTATACATGAATGTTATTAAAAATAGCAGTTTTTATTGTTTTCCTTGTGAAGCTTGGTCGTAATAAAGAACTTGATCCAAGTTGCTAGAAGCATAGTTCTTCATCTCTGAATCACTAGTACTTGATAGAGTTTTAAAAAACCTAAATTGTTAAGGAGTACTCTTATCAATCATTTTTGAGCCTTAGTCAAAAACTACACATTTTATAACTGAATAAATTTTGAATAAAGTTAGTTCTGAAATTCTGAAAATAAATAGTTTTTGGAAAACAAGCATTTCTGCCTCTGGTAAAATTTTAAGCTAAAAGGCTTCTGTTAACTTTCAGAACAGTTTTCCTCGTGGTTTTTTCTCCCCATTATGAAGCTTTCTAAAAGTAACTTTCATGACTCCCACTAATGTATATCAGCTGGAATTTAGGTTTAGTGATAATGTAACTTAAGAAAGATTATTATTTATGCATGTAAAAATAAGTGATGTTTAAACTCAGAGAAGCATATTTCTTTAATAATTATAATTAACTCAAATGGTATCAATAATTATCTTCAATGGTAAAGTTTGGTCAAAACATATTAGAGCTCAACATCAGTTTCCTCAAGTGACTTTTCATGTAAACGACTTTTCAGCTAAACGATGCTTTTAATTTTTGGTACTGTGGTTCAGTTAAGTCATTTGTAAATACAGATAAAAACAGACAACTCATGAAGTTGTTGTAGGACTTTAAAGACATTTACAATGTTTACATTAAGAATACTCGATAAATATTGAGATCCTATGAAAATATCAGAGAGCCTTTATAGAAATCTTACATCAAATAATAGATAAAACATATCAAGTAGTTGATTTCAGTAGATATAAACAGCATGGATACTCATTGACAACTTTGTCACTCTGCATTAAGTACCATTTCTATCTTTTCACTTGTGCTGGACATACTCTAAGATGACCTCCATTGAGTTATGTCTTTGTACAGGTTCTTCTCTTTCCATGTGAGCAGTACCCATAACTTGCTTCGAAACACTATGAACTTTCTTGGTTAGCTAATGTTATATTGCAAAAGTGAAGGGATTTTGCAGATGTAATTCAAATCCATAATCGATTGGTCTTAAGTAATCAAAAGAAGTATTAGGTTGAGGCTTTTGAGGTAAGAGACTCAAAGCAGCAGAGACATTATTCTGTTGACTCTGAGGCAGCAAATTGCGATGTTATGAGGGTCACTTGGCAGGGAGTGGCAGGCAATCTCAGGGAGCTGAAGGCCTTAGCCCTACTAGTTTGAGGAACTGAATTCTGCAAACAACTAATGAGGCTTTTGAAGTGTATCCTAGGACTCAGATGACATCACAGTTCCGGTCAGTACCACGATTTAAACCTTGTGAGATCATGAAGAGAAGACCCAGTTAAGTGATGCCCAGACTCCTGACTCACAGAAGCTTTGAGATAATGAATGTGTTTTGATTTAACCTACTAGATTTGCAATATTGTATTATGCAGCAGTAGAAAACAAATACGAAGATATTCGCATGTGCTTCCGGAAATACTCGTGTGGTAAGAAAATATTCTTCACTCAAATACAGCTGAAAGAAAATTTCAGTAAGCCTTTATAAATAAATAATTAAAATATAAAATAACTTAGAATAAAATTAATTAAATCAAATACTATAACATTTTAAGAATTGTCTTTTACTAAAGCCAAGAATTAATTATTTACAGTGTCACGGTACTATATTATGACAAATTAATTTCTGGACTGATCTCTATTATTTAAAAATATTATTTGATTAAAAATTAGTTCATTTTTCTTTAGGAAAATTCATTCAAACAAAACTTTTTATATCTAAGGTAATTACTTTTAATTTTTACCTTGAAAAGTTATTGAGGACATTTTGCTCTATTGCTTTATTTCCTCTTCCTTTCTACAGATAAGCACATGCACAAACACACACATGCACACTTTCATATATTTATAAAATGAGAATACTATTCATATTCTGTATGACCTTTTTTCCAATAAACTATATATCTATACCATTATTTAATATAATGTGTTTCCATAGTAAATATACATCTATGTCAGTATCCTTAAATTTGCTTAATAGTCTTGTGAATTATATGACATATATTAAACAAATTTCATATTTCTGATTATGTATTTTAAGCTTATTCTTATTTAAAACAAAACTGTAGAAAGCATTTGTGAGCATTTATCTTCATAAATTTTCTGAAAATTTCATTTTGCACCTTTCTAAAAATAGAACTTCAAGGTCAAGTATATTTGGATTTATCATATAAGATGTAATATTAATATTATTGTTAATTATGCTTAAATAAATAGAACTGCTAGGTATTGTAAAATTCCTCTCAGAAAACATTGTATTAATTTATTCTCACAAATAATATAGAAGAATGTCTCTTCCCTTACTGTATCACCAGCATTAATTATTGGCATTTTTAAAAATTAGGTAAACACACTGCAAGACTTTGCTAAGGTACTAATTCATGTATTTTGAATACCGGTGATATTGAACAATTCTACTTATATGGACTGTTTTTCTTCATTAACAAAATATTTATTATGCTTTTTGTCCATTTTTTACTGGATTATATTAAATAACTTCACTCCATTTTTCTTAATAAATTTTATAATTTTTTTTCTCTAGAATTTTTCCCGGGAACTTGTTTATGGTTTTGGCACCCTTATGGTTGTTAGTATTATTTTTGAAGAAATTGGTGATTTATTCACTTGTTGATTAGTTTCTTCATTCCTAAAATAGAAATGTAAGTATGGGATTGTGCCTTCAAAGACTTTTCCCATGTTTTAGTCTTTTATCTTTTCATTTATTTGCATTTAAACCTCTTAGAATATATATTGATGTAAGGTTTATAAGGTGTCACATTGGGCTTTAACATAGAGATACAATTTTTGAAATAGTTTTATATTATGTCAACAAAAATTATAAAATCATTTTTACTACCTTGATATGACCTTAATACACATGCATACCATTACAAACACCAAATGCAGTTATAATGCATTATAAATCTAACATACTCTGTAATATTACCTTAAAATTACATTTTGTGGACTTTAATAAATTGATTGTATTTTCCCATTTTCTTAGTACTGTCATATATTTTAGTTGGCACGAACTATACAGGCACTCTGCATCAATTAACAGTACGGCTCTATACTGTAAAGATTTTCAGCCAATATGTGCTATATTGTGATATTCTGAGCTGTTGTGCTAATGATTTCACTGTGGCCTCCCCTGATGCCACTTATTTTATATTCTGATTATATCTGATAAAGAGTATTTTCTCTTGATAGTCTATTAATATGTGAAAATCATGCTATTGAATCTCTGGGGGAAAGAAAAATACATATCATTTTGCAAATTAAAATACAAGATTTCTGGTTTCTGATGATCCTTCCAATGAAATTGTTTAGGGAAGATGTGCAAATTGGAGCTGGCATAATTCCTTTGATATCATGAAGTTCTTTGTAAACACCACTGTATCTGAGCAGGATTTATCAACTGGGAGACTTTACAGCTAAAGTATCATGACTTAGAGAACATGGAGAGTACACAGGTTGATTATTAAAGTGCCAGGCATTTATCTTAATGGGAACTGTTCTGTCATGTACTCTTGTAATTCATATTCTGTTAAGTTTCCTTATTGTCAGAAACTTGTAACCGGCCATTACCCTCCACAAATATGTGTCTATTAGTTGATTTCTGCTCCAGTGATCTGTCTTTCTAATACCAACATGTTCTGACTATCATAGTTTTATAGTTTGTTTTAACACCATCACAATAAATTTTATGGCATGCATTATGTCTTATATATGACATATATATTATACATATGGATTCAACTCGTGGTTTTAGATCAGAGTCAAGATATGAATAACAGCCAGTTCATTTCAAGGCTTATTTTCTTCTTTATTGATGACAATATAATATATATTAGTTATTATAACATATTATACCAAAGAAGTTAATTAAAATAATTATTAGGTGTAATTTGTATTTATATGCATAATTAAATGTAATTCAAATGTACATATCATTTGTTATTAAACTGCATTTTCAGTTTTCTTTAAAAACTCACATACAAATTTTCATGTATTTGAGGAAATGCTTAGTAGAGAATGTTATTTTGAATTATCTAATGAATAACTGCTGTCAGTATTTACTAATGCTAAGCTAAATGATTGCACAAACAAGATTCAAAACAAATTAAATTTTGGTATTTATACTAAGCCTCAGCGTTTCACCTGAGTCCATTTTGAGGTAAGTAAATCAACCTGTCTTTGAAAATGATCATTGTTTAAATGATAATTACAATAAGATTGGAAATAGGGTCTATTCTATTATTATGATCTTTCTTATGAGTTTTCTTTTTTGCATATTATGAATAAAATAAATATGCTGTTCTCTTTAAAAATTATCCAAAGAAATAGACCAAATTACAATGGTCATTTTATTTATGTATTTTGAATCAGTTGTACCTTTATGTGTTTCCATATATGATTGATTTTATGAATTTTTTATTAATTTTTTTGTTCAAAGTCCATGCGTTCTTTATAAACACTTAATTTTAAAATATTCTTTCTAATGAAATCATTCTTGTTTGATAAATTCTTGCTTGTAAATACGTAGCATTGCATAGTCATAAATCTTTAAAGATTAGCCATCTTCCTTGTATATGCATCTCTCATGAGGATAGCAGTTACTGTTATTTTGATTTGGGATTTTTCAGTTAATCACGTCTATGAATTCTCTGATACACACGAGGAGTCCCGCTCTACGCCAAAGTCCTTTGTGTTATCTTTCAGGCCTGATCATAGACAATTACAAGGCTTCGCTTGGCAGGCCTCATGGGGAAAGCTGCCCTCGCCATGCCGTACTTGGTGCACAGAGTCGCACATTGCAGTCACTGCAGGGAGTGACATTCAAAGACTCAAGCACCATAGGACCAGCCATGCTGACATGCATATTGACATCTGGAGCCCAGACACCTCCTTTTGGAGACCTCTTCATCAGGGAAATTCATACATTTCTACTCCTAGTTCTTCTCCCTCCCTGTCCACACTCTCCTGGGTCCATAAAATCGCAGAAGCCTTTTGTTCAGGACCCCTCAAGGAGTGAGACAATTCCCCCCAACTGCACGCCTTCCCCTGACACTCTCCGCACTACTGTTCCGCTGAGAAAAATAAAAGACTGGGAAACCGACTCCTATTTTTGTCTATTGCTTACAGAACAAAGGCTAGCTTGTCACTTTCGGCCTGGCTCATTGTCCTAATTCATCACCTCCACACCTGGCAGCTCAACAATATAATCAAAACACAAAGAAAAAAGAATAAAATATAGTTATTATTTTCAAGGAACTCACCATTTATTGGTTACTTCTAAAGAGTAAGTTTTAACTAGAATTAAATAAATTAAAGTGTTTCTATATTTTAAATGTTTAAAATGGTTTCTTTGTGAACTAGAAGCAAATATATAAATATAAAACCTTTCCTTGAGCATAATGTAGAAAATATTGAGAATGCATAATTAATATTTATTGGCAATATTAGGAATCAGTTGTTTTCAATTGATCCCACAATCTATGTTTTGCTACCAATAACAATTTCAAAAAAATTACACATATCATTTTAGTTTTATACTTATTAATAAAGCAAGGCCAGTGGACCAGGTAAGTGACATCATTGACTGTCAACGTGTATGAAATTAATGAAATATCTTTCAGAACTTTAGGAAGACTGTCTTTCAAATGTTTTATTGATAACAGCCTGTAGAAAAAAATGTAGAGATCTCTATCTATATCAATATAACAAAAATATGTCCAGAAGATTCTCTTTGAATTCAAACACATTCATATTTTCAAGTTATTAAATAAAAACACTATTTTCATCAATTAATACATGAATTATATACAACTGAAAATATCATAAAATTAGTGAATCATTGGATGGATTGGACATTAAATTGACCATAGCATTTAGCTGGAAGGAGGAAACAGCTACTACCGAGTTTTGCTGTCTTTACGATCTCAGGACCAGACCATTTCAGGACAACATTTGCTCATCTTCTCTGTATCTGCCTATGACGTCTGTTCTCAAACTTTCTGGTGTCAGGATCACTTCATATCTTTAACACTCATTGAGAGACAGGAAGCTCATCAGGACTGGTGGACAAGAATCTCAAAAAACATGCTCCTCCATAAAAGCAGGGCAAACTCTGGCAAAAATTGTCATATCAATTTATTCAGAACTCTGAAAACTAACTGTAGAAGGAATGTTTATTCTAAAAAGATGGCTGGATTTCGGGAAGGAATAGTGAGATTTGTGGCATTTTGACTTGCCTTCACCTCAGCCCCCTCTCCTCAGAGGTGTGGGAGCTTTGAAAACCATCAGCCTTATAACTACAGTCACTCATCAAAATAATTAAGACATACTCATCTATAACCTCTTCACATAGGAAACATTTGTCAAAAACTGCAGAAAATGTAAAATTTTACTTCTCATTAGTATATGTTGAATTTATATTAGGTAACGATATCCTGCCGATGTTGCGTAGCATAAGTGCAAAACGGCATTTGCCGTCAGACAAACTTAACTTCGTCCAATCTAAAACACCAAAGTAAGTTATTTGTACTGAACAAGTTTACATATGGTGGCTTAAGTCACCCTGGAAGCATGTGTTCACATAATTAGATGATCAGTTTATTGTGTGAGCATCCTGCTGACTCTGAAGCAAAAATGCATTACATTCATTATGTTATTTTATTTTTTATGAGTATGTGATAGCCCATTAAATATAATTAAGTTTGAAAAAAAATGCTGGCTGAATTAGACAATGAAATAATAGTTGTTTCTAAATATAAAATTTCCACATGTGTAGACTTGGCATAAAATTTAAGTTTTGGAGAAGAGAAAATTTAAGTTCAATTTGGCTCTTTTAAGCCACAAAACTAGCCCTTAAAAACTCGGGCTCTCGTTGCAAAAAGCAATGCTTAAATTGAATCTACAAAAAACACTGATCCTCAGAATGAATACTTAGAATGGATTAAAGTAAAAATAAATTCAGTCTGTGGGATTAATTAAAAGTAGAATCTAAAAGATTGTTGATGTAGAGATCATACTAAGAAAACTTTATCATCACGATTTTGGGTGATATTTCATATACTAGGTAGGGTTATTTTCCAATTCACTTACATATCTGTGTTTAGAAAATTAAATTACCTGAAGTTGTACTACAAAACCAGCATATAGTGTATGGTTCTTGCCTGCACAGAACATAAAATACAATTGAGGAAGAAAAGAGACACATGAACAATAAAGTTATACAGAATTTTAAACAATTAAACAAGGCATAAATATTAAAGTAAAGGTTGGATGTATGGCAGAGGAGTATATCAGAAGCTGGAATGATTGAGTTATAGAAATGACATTAGAATGAGTGAATAGGGATAGCAATGTGTATGTATCTTGCAAGCTAAAAACGATCTTTAGGATTTTTTTTTTTTTTAACCACCAGTTGAAAGTTTTGTTCAAGGCAAAAAAAAGTATGAGCACTTTATTCCTGTTCCATAATTTGTATTAGGCAAGATATTTCTTTTTATCTCTGACTTTTAATCTTAAAGGTAATTTGTATTTTAGAATTTATGGTAAGAATTTTGAACTAATGCACATGGATAAAATATAATATAAAGAAAATATTAAGTGCCATTAAAATTTAATTTAAAATAGTTACCTTTGCCTTTTAATCTGCTGATATTTATTTTGGGAGACCCTATTGACTCTGTAGTAGGAATACACATCCAAATGTTTAAAATAATTATCATAATAGAAGAAACACGGCTAATAGTTCAATACAGAGTTACATTGGTATGCATACAATCTGTTTCATTGCTGAAAATTAATATTAATTACAGTAATAAAAGACATACAACTGACATTTTCACCTATTATTTCTTTATCTCAGGTGCAGATGTATATGTACACAAGTCTTTTCAAAGACAAATGTTTTACTGAAATATAAATGTATTAAACTTTCACAGACTGAGAAAGATCAGGCCAATGAGAAGAATACTACTATACAAGGGTACTTCAAAAGGTTTGTAGAAAATGGAATGAAAAGATAATATAAATCTTTACATAAATTTTTTGAAGACCCTTTGTATTTTTTCTCTTATTTCTAAAATGGCTGATACTAATTAAAAATACTGCAGACCTTAATTCAATGCTTTGAAATTATATGCATTTTTCCTCTCTAATATGCTACTTACTTATGAGTACTATTTAAATTTTCTGAACTAAATGTTAAGACTCTTTAACTCAATGAAGTATTAATAATTAATAGAAGTTACAAAAGTGAAAATTGGAAGTGTAATATTTATTAAGTGTGGAAATTTAATTCTTATGAAATATTCACAGTTACATTATTAAAATTTTATTTGAACATTTAAGTGATTATTTTCCAGTTGTAAATAAACAGATGCAGACATTGTTCAGTTTTTCTATCAGATGTAGATCTATTCCAAATTGTCCAATGTCCACTAATTTGGAAGAGATGTGGTGACTTCTCCCCAAAATATCACAAGATAAATGAGTTGAACACGTTTAACTACCCTCTCTTTTGCAAACATTTCATATGTGAAATTTTCTAAATACATAGACTTCTTAAAATGCTTTGACTTTGACATGTGTAATGCAAATTGCCTTTGAAATTCTGTTGCTGTAACTGATGACTGAAGGTCAGACCAAAATGTAAGAAAAATTAATTAAAAATAAATATTGCTTCAGTAATAATTTTGAACAGCTCTGAATGGCTTCAGGGCAGTAAGAAATTTTGATTAATATTTTAAGTTGTGAATAGGAGGTAGCTTTAAGAAAATATGCACTGGAGGGGTAACCGCTTGTGTAAATGATGCGACCTCTTCGACGGCATTGATGAGATATTTTAGGTTGAAGCTTTTCTTCAGAGCTAGGGTGCATCATTGGCAACAGAGGAATAAACCATGTCCCTTTTCTTGCTTGATTGGAAAGACTGAAAAAAGCAATTACTAACCTGACTATTTTAATTGGAGAACACAAAAATTTCTTTGAAGTATTTGGTCTTATGAAAGGATTGCAATATAGCTATGATGTCTACTGAATGAATTGTTATACAGAATGAATGAAACAATGTACAAGAAAATACTTGAATAGTAGTAACAGAGCCTCTCATTGTACTATTGCTGCTGCTATTTGGTTTCTTTTCTTTTTTTTTTTTTTTTTTTTGGTCCTTTTTGAGACCGGCCGCACCGCGCTCAGCCGGTCATCCCTATATAGGATCCGAATCCTCCGGTCTCCCGAGTGCGCCACAGGCTCGGCCCCTATTTGGTTTCTGAATGTTTTAGATGAAGAGTTTGCATGAGCCAGAGATAGACTGTTCTATGCAGTTTCACCATTCAGTCGTATCCCCTTATCCATTGATGATAAAGTCCAAGACTCCCAGTGGATGCCTGAAACCATGGGTAGTACCACACCCCATATATACTGTTTTTTCCTACACATACTTCTTATGATAAGGTTTAAGGAAGCATCAATCATGCACTGTGTCAGTAACTTTTGCAGTTTGAGGTGCAACAGCAAAACAAGCACAAATTTATTTTTCTTTCTTCACACGTTCATGGATAGAAGATTCTTCCTCACTATAGATCTTAGCAAGCTCAGAATATGATTTTTTTTTCTTTCCTTATTAGGTCGAGACCTTCCACTTTTCACTTAAGAGAAGCACTTTATAGCTTCTCTTGGGCATACCTGAATTGCCAACATCACTACTCTTGTGCTTTGAGGCCATTATGAAGTAAAATAAGGGAGACTTGAATGCAAGCACTGCGATACTGCCACAGTCTATCTGAGGATATCTACTAACTGGACAGGAGTATCTACAGCATGGATGTACTGGACAAAGGATGATTTGTGTTCCTAGTGGGGTGGAATGGTGCAAGACATCATGAGATTTCATCACACTACTCAAAATGGTGTGCATTTTAAAACTTATAAATTACTTATTTCTGGAATTTTTCATTTAATATTTTTGGGCCACTGTCATCCACTGGTAAGTAAAACCATAGAAAGCAAAACCTCTAATGAAGGGTGGGTGGCTACTGAAGTTAGTTATCTGTTTCAGAGCCCCTGTACTATTTGGTACAGTGGTATATGAAGCATCAAACTCAAGGCCAAAAGTTTTAAACTGAAGAGTGGATTGCAATCTGCTCTGTATGAGTGAGACCTGGAAGTTATCAGAATCATTCCCTTAGATTTTAGTAGCCATTCATTAGTTATTATATCAATAATATATAATTAACAATAGATTTTATTAATAAATAATATATATTAATAACACATCATATATCACATATATTGTATTGTATGTATTCTTCATATGATACCCAACATGTATTAAGTATATTATATTATGAATTAAAGCAATTTCAAAATATTAAACTGGGGAGGGAAAGCAGCAATAATCTGATCCCAATAAAAATCAAAGATCTGAATTGTTCCCATATGAACATTAGTAGCAATAGACCATCTCAGCTAAGCAGCTTCTTCTCCAAAAGGAGCCCATGCATATGAATCTCACAGGCAATTATGCCATCATTGTTCTCAATCATTTGTGAACCTGAGAAATTCCCTGTAAGACAAAAAATAAATTTTCAATTTGGAAAATTATGTTGAAATGAAAGCCTTGCAAGGTTTTACAGGATTTCATCTCAATTTTATGATTCTGAAAGGGTCATGACAACAGTATTCAGTCTTTGTCTATCTTTTTTTTTTTTTTTTTTTGTCTTTTGTCTTTTTCCGTGTCCGGCAACGGATTGCAACCCTCAGTGTTGCCCCCGCACTGGACCGGGGACCGGCAACGGGATTGCAACCCTCGGCGTTGCCCCCGCGCCTCACTCAGCCAGTGAGCGGGAACCGGTCTGTATGTGGGATCAGAACCCTCGGGCGGGAGTGCCGCCGCGCTTCCCAAGCAGCGCACTTATCCAGTGCGCCACCGGGCCGGCCCTGTCTATCTTGAATAAAATACACCTTTGTTAGGATGATCCAAAACACAACCAATGACATGAAACAAATACAGCAAAATAAGATGTTAATATCATTTGGTTCCTCAAACAAACAAGATTTGTATCAGTGCAAGTTATTTTACTTTTGTTAATACAGAGCTTTTGTTGTAATAAATTTGAGTAAAATCACCAAAACAAGTTGTAGAAGATTCTTAAAGCAAATGTACTTCACAGGGCCTAGTTTTCCAAAGCCTTGCAGTTTCAAATATTGACCTTGCAAAGCATAGGAAATTTTCCTCAGGCTATAAAGTCTCTGGTGTAAGATAAAGATTATGGCACAGCAAGGTTGCTGGCTCAAAGACAGACTAGTTACTGATTGATATGTTAAGATACAGGGAAGCTCCTGGAGGGAGAAGGAATGTTTGCCAAGATCAAGCTTTTGTTAATGGATCACTTAATTACCTTAATGGAATGTCATCTGACTTGTTTCACTGAAAGTTACCAGCCTATATTGTTAGACTATAACCCCACCTATGTTCTCTTCCTATAACTTCCTGGGCTGAAGAATAAATGCAATTCAGGGTTAATTTCCGAAGGAAGGGATGCCTTTCGCTTGAGGGTTCTGGGGAGGTTAACCATTACAGAGTTTCTCACTGCTCAGAAGAGATGGGCTTTGAGTAATCCTTTGCAGCTCCATCGCCCAGGGGAAGTGGGGTGTCAAATCCATGGCGGGCAAAGCAATAACAAGTAATAAGAGGAAAAGAAAAACAGTGATGTGAGTTTTACACAAAACCAATACAAACTAGACCAACAAAACTAGATATTCTTATTTCCTGCCAATTTTTTTTAACATATTACTGCTAAGTAGTATCACCAATATTTTGGAACAATAGTTATTATTTGCTAATTTACAGTCCCATATCCAAAATTCTCTGTCTAGTATACTTATTTTGTAAATAACATACCAAGGAAAATTTATACATACTTAGCTTGAAACTGCAGGACAAGAGATTTTTTTAAGATAATATATTTTAGCAGTTGTAAGAACATCTAATTTAAAAGAAGAAACACAAATGTATGCAACTTTTCATAATGTAACTTCATTATTATTGAACTCCCTAGGGATTCTTTTCTATATGAGGATTCCTTTTGATATGTTATATCCCCTTAAAGACAAAGATAATTGTATGATAATTTCAAAGATCCAAAAATGTTTAAAATAAGTGTCATGCTTTTAACAGTAAAAAATAATACAATATCTAACTTAAAGTGACATCTGGCTAGCAAATCCATCCAAAGCTCTTCTAGTTTTTTCCACACACTTCCCATTCACCACATATAAAAATAGAAATATAATAAACTTATGGGAGCATCAAAAGCTAGCATTTAGAGTTTTCATACCACCAGAATCAGAGAGGAATTTTAAAAATTATAGACTACCTAAACTAGATTGCTCAAAATGTCAGGGCAGTATCATTTGTAATTAGGTCAAACATGCTCTGCATTTTCAAATTTCCTGCCTCACTTTTCCAAGGCATTCACAACAATGCCATTTGAGCCAAATGGAACTTTGGACATCTGTTTCTTCACTTCATGGCCATGGATCTTACTGCTAGCCAAAAGTGTTGATGCCATGATGACAACTTCACCTAAATCTTTCATTTTTTTTTTTTTTTTTTGGAAAATGTAACTCTTTGTATAACAAGTAAACAGAATTAAATCAATGGTATAATACATGTACATATAATTTGGTAAGAAATTCTTCCAAATTAAGACATATATGAGGGCAAATACAGGGTATTATTTGGAAGCCATGCATTTCAATGTTAAAAATTCCACTTTTATCCTATTGTTCAGTGTACAAAAGATCCTATACTTAAGAACTAGTCAGAAAATAGTATAGATAAGAGCACACATATACAATGGACCCCTATGCCTCAACTCAGCACACCACCTATAAAAAAGATTTGCAGTCATTAATATTGTATCATTTTAGATTTAAAACCAGTCTTTTGGGATCTAAACATTTTATAAGCAGCAAAGATTCTGCAAAGTAGATAATACGGTTGGAGTGAGATTTCATTTTAGTCCTACACAGCCAAAGTTGAGGAAAACACTTGTGCTTAGGCCTTAAAATTGCCCTTCCTCTGTCAGCTTATGCTTTTATTCTTTTGAAGTGCATTCCCAGAACCCAATTAAACAGAGAATGGAGCCAAGGGCAATCCAAGCCCATATTCAACAATCTCTTGCTCAAAGACACCAACCAACATGAAGACAAATTAAATAAAACAGAATATAAAAAATGAAAACAAAAACAAAAAACTAAAAAGGAAACTTCACTCTGAAGTCTGAGTAAGAAGACACCTCAGAAAATTATTTAATTCTTATTGGAGGGAGCTAAAGGTGAATGAATCAATTCACACACATACATACACACACACACACTCTCACACACACTCACACAAAAACAAACAAGCAGCAACAACAACAACAAAAAAAAAACCGGGGGGGGGGGGGGGGGAAGATTTAAAAACCTCAATTTTTTTTTTTTTTTTTTTTTTGAAGCTCTTACGAGAAAATGGAGGGGACACATCTGGGTGGGAGGGGGGAGAGGGAGGAGGGAGGGAGGTTTTGGTGATGGGACACAATAACTAACTACATTGTATATTGACAAAAAAAAATTATTTAATTCTTAATATATGGGTTAGAAAATATTGTTTGAAAACTCTTTGGCAGTTTAAAGTAAAGCAGTATGAATTCAATACCAAGTTGGAAAATTTTAAAGCATTAACATGTGAATTAAAAACATAGCAGAATTAAATGTATAAGGATACTAGTGAAATGAATACATGCCAATAAACAAAAAAGTATTAAAATAGTTAAATCAATAGATAAAGCAGGATTGAGAATGAAATACATCAATTGGAAATATGAAGGTCAAATTCATGAAAGTTTCTCAAAATGTAGAAGAAAATACCTGGATGAAAATACACGGTTAAGAGGCTATCATATTCCAAGCAACAACCAACAATCAAAGCTCCTACTAAGTAAACTGTTCCTCAGTTTTATAAAGATCAAGATGAAAACATAAAAAGAGATTAATGTGTTATAGAAAAAATAAATTTAAAAAGGTTAATCATTAACATATTTTACAGCATTTTAAAATTGAAGTTATTTAATAAAAAATAATACAAATACCCAGTCATTTCAACATTGTTTTCCAAATAATGTCACTTTTAAATTTAATTAAATCTAATATACCATATTTGTTTTTTTTTCTATTGAGAACTCTTTGCTTACTCAATTTTCACTTATTTTGATTATGTTCATGGTTTCTTTTAACATTTTGAGAAAATTGAGCATATATATAACAGGTGCTTACATGTCCTTGCCTCTTAACTCCAGTATTTTCTATCATTTTCTGGCTCTTTAAAAAAAAAAATTTTTTTGTTAGATAATCCTGAAACACAACTTACTGTTTGGGAAATATATAGTAAATTTTTATTACATGCTGAAATTATGATTGACTATACATGGTTGAATACAGAATTTTGTTGTATTTTAAAAATGATGTTGGACTTTGTTTTAGCTACAACTTCCAGAGAATAATGGCAAATATATTCTAATATAATGTTCCAAAATTCTTACTGTGCAAGAGTATAAAATAAAACCCCTAGTTGTAAAATACTTTTTTATTTTCAATATTTTATGTGTCTTTGAGTTTATAATTCAAAACCTCATGTGGAAAAATACATATAGAAACACTATTAGTTGGCCGGCCCGGTGGCGCACTGCGCCACTTGGGAAGCGCGGCGGCTCTCCCGCCGAGGGTTCGGATCCCACATGCAGACCGGCCGCTCACTGGTTGAGCGAGGTGCGGGAGCAACACCGAGGGTTGCGATCCCGTGGCCGGTCCCGGTCCGGTACGAGCGCGACACTGAGGGTTGCGATCCGTTGCTGGTCACGAAAAAAGACAAAAAGGCAAAAAAAAAAAAAAAAAAAAAAAAAAAA